>NC_090649.1:442617998-442831977 GCF_040937935.1 Hyperolius riggenbachi
TTACCATATATATGAGTGGGAACATTAGAGAAAACTCCTACAATGCTCTCTGTTTCATTCTGCACTGCACAGCTTGTTTCTTATCAGCCCTGATAAAATCCCAGACTGAGCATTCAGGGCCTTTTTCCACTAGCCTGCGATTTGCGATTTGCTTCTGATCGCAAATCGCAAGGTACATTAAACTAATGGAAACTGCATGAAGCAATTTCCATTAGTGCGATCCGATTGCGATGCGATTTTGGGCAAAGCGCAATCGTCGTCCTGCCGCGTTTTGTATGCGATTGAGCTGTACTATAATGAGTATAGTAGCTCAATCGCAATCGCAATCGCATGGTGGAAATTGAAACGCGATTGCGATCGCGATCGGAATCGCGATCGCAATCGCATTTCATAGTGGAAAAGAGCCCTCAGTCTGACTTTGCTATAATGACCCAGCTATAATGATTCCTGAGCAGAGCCAGACTGAATGCTCAGTCGGGGATTTTATCAGGGCTGATAAGAAGCAAGCTGTGCGGTGCAGAATGAAACAGAAAACATGGTAGGTGTTTTCTCTAATGTTCCCGCTGATATAGATGGTAAATACATGAGGGTGCTTCGTCTCTGGTTCCCTTTAAGCAACCTGCCCGTACCCTATGGATATGAGTTTACTGCGCAATTTACATTCTCATGCAATCAATACTGCACATAGTTCATGGGCACTGAGACAGTCAGAGAATGGAGAAAAAACATGAAAGTTAATGGTGAATACATTAAGTACCGCCTGGGCCCCCTATGCTGCAAGGCCCCATAGCAACTGCTGTGGCTGCTATGGCTATTGCCACGCCCCTGATGTAAAGATAAGGTGGGAAAAGTTATGACAGTCATAACTTACAACAAGCTGAATAAAGTGTTGTGATAAAATGATTACTGAGGATCTGAACACCGTAAGGCACTTGTGTCTGCTTCCATTTGCCATTCAGCTTCTGTAACATTGATGTGTTGCTGAAAAGCAGAAGATCTCCAGCGTTTCTCCAGATGTTGTCAGATATTTTCTTATCTCCATCTTTTTTAGCTCCCAGCAAGTTCTTTCTCAACAGGAAACAAAATTCACATTGAACAAATACTATTAGCTAACTAGTGACTGTGCGATTGCAGTTGCAGTAGCTATAGCTAGAAGACAACCTGGGTTATATCAGATCATAGTGAGAGGTGTGTGCATTAGTGGCTGGGTGACTGCAGTTGTAGCATCTGCAGCTAGAGGGCAGCCTGGGTCATATCAGATCATGGTGAGGGGTGCCGAGAGGTGTGTGAATTTGTGGCTGTGTGATGGCAGCATTAGCATCTGCAGCTACAGGGCAGCCCGAGTCATATCCTTTAGATTGTAAGCTCGCAAGGGCAGGGCTCTCTGACCCTTTTTGTGTTTGGAATTTGTTACACATTTTATATATACATGTTACTTTTGTCACTGTAATTGCCAGTTCTGTATTTTGTACCAATTCTGTATTATGGTGTATACCATTGTCTGTATTGTTATGTTAAGGAAGATGGTGCCTTAATTGGCTGCCATGGCCACAGGATTCTGGCTTTTTTTTGTTTTTCTTCCCTTCTCCCTACCAAATCACCTTGTTTCCCCCACTGAAGGTGTGTAGCCTGGTACGTTGGCACGGTTCGTGGGGAGTTTAGGACCTGGAGTTTTTTCCACCTGGCCGCTGCCTGGGTCCGTCGTCTGTGCAGGTGCAGGCCTTGTGGAGTCCACCACTGCTACCCAGGAGATCAGGGCTCCACTGAGGTATGAAGACACCGTGGCTGATCGGGAAACCTTTGGCCTCGTTGGATGCTGGCTCCATCCATCCACTCATTGTCTGCTGCTGCTCCACCACAGTAGGGACACCTCAGGTTTAGCCCCTCCATGATGCCAGCTGCTAATCCAGAAGCAAGGGCCACCGCAGCCAGACATTTCTGTGACAGCCACATTATCTTGACCAGCCCTGCTGAACGCTGCCCAGGAGTTGGGACCCACCACAGAAATCAATACTACTGCACCTTCTGAACTGGAACACCTTGGCCAGCACTGTCAGATGCCAATTGGGATCCTCAGCAGCGTCAGCCATCACCACAGGTTTCTTTCATAAAGAACTGTGTCATCACTGCTGAACCTTCGCCCCCCCATGTCTCCTTAGGGATGACAGATGATTGCCAAGTGCGACTGGTGGCGCCGTAGTATGGCAGCCTCAGCTCTTGGCCATTATCCCCTCCATCCCTCCAGAACCTGTAAGAGCCAAAACCAATTCTGAGTACAACCCACCGTTTGTACTTGGCAAAGTAAATAAATCTGATTATGTACCCCATGTTTGTTTCTAACTTTGTACAGAACCACGAAATACTTTGGCACTTCAGTAATACTAATAATAAACAGTAATACTACTAATAATGATAATATCAGAGTACAGAAAGGGGTACTGGGAGATGTATGCATTAGGCACTGTGTGATTACTGTTGCAGCATGCCCTCTAGTGAATCAGAAAAGGACGAGTGGCAGGAGAGAGTAAAGCAATGTTGCATTGTGTTAACTTAGAAGGGGTGTTAGAAAGGGGAACTGTGGGCCCTGTAGGTTCTAGTTACACCCCTGCATTACAGTGTGTGACTGTGATGAGGACATTAGAGTGTAAGCTCCTCTGGTACAGAGACTGACGGGAATGGATCATTAGAGTACATCCAATAAAGGCGCCTGGAAATCTGGGTGCCCAGTAATGCCGATAGTAAAATATCGGTATTAAATACCAATATTTTACTATGGCCAAACCTGACCCTACTCTTACACAGAACCCTCCCCCCTGACGCCTAAGCGTTACCCCCCCCCCCCCCACACACACACACACAAAACCACCTACCTGCCTAACGCTTAAACCTCACCTTCCCCGCACAAACTACCTACCTAACGCCTAACCCTAACCCCCCCGCCCCACAAACTACTTACCGTACCTAACGCCTAACCCTTAAACAACCACACAAACTACCTACCTAATGCTTAACCCCTTCTCCCACACACACTACCTGTCTAATGTCCAAACCCCCACACACTAGCTACCTAAGGGCCCATTTCCAGTAGCCATGGTGCCATGGTATCCGTGGCAAAATTATTTTGCAACGCCATAGGCGCCTAAAAATATTGGCATTTGAGCGATCCCGGTGCCTGATATATAGCAGGCACCCAAATTTCTGCTCAGGGGCCCAATTACCTATATTTTGCATTGGTGCCTGTAGCGGGGCCCAATTAGTCCACTTGCTAGATGCACCCAAATTTGCTTCTTCGGGATCAGTAATCTCTGTACAGCGCTTTGGAATATGTCAGAGCTATATAAATGTATAATAATAATAATAGTGTGTGACTGTGATGAGGACATTAGGGTGTAAGACATAAGTAGAGTCACACTTGGAACAGCTGTTTGGGGTTTTAACATAATATATAAACAGAATGCTCCAAATAGTGGCAGATGTCACTGTGACCTTCTCAGTGTCACCAGGCTTGTACGATGTGGTCTTGTTTGATTTTGGCTTAACCCCATTGTGTCTTCTTGTCACAGAGAACAATACTGGAACACAGTGTGATCAGTCACTGGTGGACCCTCCGTTGGGCTGCACCCCGGCCTCAGTGCATGAAAGAATTAAGTAAGCCAGGTTGTGGATGTACTTGGAAGGTGAGCAGGCTCCGGAGCCATCATGGTGAGTCGGTGGAAACCATGTGAAATTCTGGTGGAGCTGCGCAAATAGAACCTCTCTGTTTACCAAATCTGCAGATTCATAATTCCCAGAGACCGGTCTAAACCTCCAGCAACTTCCCAGCTCTGGCCTCCAGATAGTGTCTGCCAGTTCCCAACTTCTTGTACCTCCTGCAACATTTCAGCTCTGGCCTCCAGGTGTTGTCTGTCAGTCCCCAACTTCCTGTATCTCCTGCAACATCCCAGCATCTCCTGCAATATCCCAGCTCTGGCCTTCTGATGGTGTCTGTCAGTCACCACCTTCCTGTACCTCCTGCAACATCTGAGCTCTGGAATCAAGATGGCATCTGCCAATGCCCAACATCATGTATCTCCTTTAACATTCTAGTATATTCCTTCCAGATTGTATCTGCCAGTCCCCAACTTCCTGTACCTCCTGCAACATCCCAGCTCAGGCCCTCTGATGGTATCTGCCAGTCCCCATCATCCTGTACCTCCTGCAACATCCCCGCTCTGACCTCCAGGTGGTGTCTGCCAGTCCCCAACTTCCTGTACCTCCTGCAACATCCCAGCTCTGGCCTCCTGGTGGTGTCTGCCAGTCCCCACCTTTCTGTACCTTCTGCAGTAGTTGCTTCTGCTACTGCTAGGGTTGCCAGGTCGGCTGATGGAGAAAACCGGACAGGGGGTGGAGTTAGGGGCGGAGTCAGAAGCGCACTTTTATGTAGAGTGGGGCTAAGCAATGGGCTTTTTAAAAAATGTTTTTTACAGTATTTATATCGCACTGACATCTTCTGCAGCACATTACAGAGTACATAGCCATGTCACTAACTGTCCTCACCAGTACATGCACATAAGAGACCACTTTTCACCAGTAAATGCACATAATAAGAGACCGCTTTTCACCAGTAAATGCACAAGCATTACACGTAGCAACGTCGGGAAGCGCGGGCTCGGGGGCGGTACTTAAAGAGACTCCGTAACAAAAATTGCATCCTGTTTTTTATCATCCTACATGTTCCAAAAGCTATTCTAATGTGTTCTGGCTAACTGCAGCACTTTCTACTATGTCAGTCTCTGTAATAAATCAATGTATCTTTCCCCTGTCAGACTTGTCAGCCTGTGTCTGGAAGGCTGCCAAGTTCTTAAGTGTTGTGGTTCTGCTATGAACTCACCCTTTCTGGCCCCTCTATGCACACTGCCTGTGTGTTATTTAGATAAGAGAGAAGAGAGAAGCTGCTCTAATCAGCTGGATAAATCATCCTCTGAGCTGGCTGGGCTTTCACATACTGAGGAATTACAAACAAGGGCAAAGCTGTTTGCAAGAAGAAAAGAGCAGCCTGAAACTTCAGTGCATGGGGGAAAGAAACACACAAATGATCTCTTGAGATTCAAAAGGAATGCTGTATACAGCCTGCTTATGTATGGATGTATTTTCTATGTGTGGACATACTGTACATCAACCTACTTCCTGTTTTGGTGGTCATTTTGTTTGTTTACAAACAAACTTTTTAAAACTGTTTTTAACCACTTTTAATGCGGCTAGGAGCGGCGAAATTGATGAACGGCTGATGAACGGATGTTTCGGAGTTACTGGCGGCAAGTGGCAAAAGGCATAAAACCGGACATCTTATTTGTCCGGTTTAACATGCCTTTTTGGACAGGACACAGCGGCCCAAAACCGGACTGTCCGGTCTAAAACCGGACACCTGGCAACCCTAGGCCTACTGCAGTATCCCAGCTCTGGCCTACAGATGGTGTCTGCCAGTCCCAACTTCCTGTACCTCCTGCAACATCCAAGCATAGTTTTGGCCCTTTAATTGCCATTGCCAAACAGTTGCATTCTGGTGGGTATTTTTATCTATAATATATTATCTATAAAATATTCCTCCTCTTCCCTTTATTTCCCCCTCCTTCTGATGACATAAAACAGTGCACTTCTTAGTATAGGCCTCAGTGGGAGTGTCTGATTAGCAAGAGAAGAAAAAAAGAGTCATGGAGGAAATGATGTCAGGAGGTCAAAGGTATTCAAGATAAAAACTGTCTAGAATAGGATTCTCTGTCTTTCCTTTATAAAATTCACAGGAATCATAACGTGGACAGTGCAATACATCTATTATGTAAGTAGAACTAGTATTTATCTACTTATATATGTGGTTTTTTATTTCTAGGCTAGCATGGGTGTCATTTGTTCTTTCAGATGAAGTCTGCCAGTCCCTGACTTTCTGTACCTCCTGCAACATCCCAACCCTGACCTCCAGGTGGTGTCTGCCAGTCCCTGACTTCCTGTACCTCCTGCAACATCCCAGCTCTAACCTCCAGGTGATGTCTGCCAGTCCCCAACTTCCTGAACCTCCTGCAACATCCCAGCTCTAACCTCCAGGTGGTGTCTGCCAGTCCCTGACTTCCTGAACCTCCTTCAACATCCCAGCTCTGAGCAGTTGGGCCCCCTGTGGCTACAGGGAGTGCACCCTCTATAGTTACCCCTCTGTGTAATGAAGTGGATCCTGTAGGGTTTAGTCACTTTTACACTTAGACACTTTTAGTCACTCTGACATAAACCTCTTATATTTTTTTTTTCTGAGATATTCGACTCCTCTTTGTTGTGTTCCTTGTGGAGTACAGACGAGGACATTCGCTCCTAATAATGAGGGTCCCATCCTGCAGGATTACACAAGGAAATCGACCTCAGCTTGTTTACTTACATTCGTATCCAGCAGAGGAAATGAGCCTCTGACAGTGTCGTATTTCAGCCAGATAATGGGATTTGCTGGAATATTTGATGCTGAGATGTGTATAGATAAGAAAGTAATGAAGATACAAAATTATTAGTGTAATAAGTAACGTTATGTAACTGAGTTTAACCCTTGTATCTATAGTGGGACTACTTCTTGTCAGCCAATCACAATTATCCTGATTTGGAAGGTGGGGGCAGAGTTGATGTTGACAACTGTTCTTTCATCAGTGAGTATGATACAGCAAGGCCGAGATAATTATGACAGATAGTGTTCTAATCTGTTTCCATTCATACTACAGATATTCTAAAGAGAAACAACTGAAAGATCATTTAACACCAGGGACATTTGTCTATGATTTTATGATTAATCAGATATTATTAAAGTGATCATTATGTTGAGTAATTAGATTATATAGTGTGAGGCCACCTAAAGGTTTCCACAAACATTCAACTCCTGCTTCATCTCCAGCTAATCAAGGATGGGTGACATGATGATGGCAGAGTGACTTACACTCTCTCCTCCTCAAGTACCCTACTAGGTCAGGACACTATCTGCATGAAGGTTGTATGTTTTTCCTTTGTTTGCATCCATTTCCTCTCACATCCCAAAAAAGATACAGTAACATAATAAAAAGATACAGTTAAGGTGGCTTTCTCAAAGCTGGCCCTAACCTATGATGTACATATGAATACGGTAGGGATTAGAGTGTGTATTCCTCTGAGTACAGTCAGGACATGAGTATGTACTCTGTAAAGTGCTGCAGAAAATGTTAGTGCAATGTAAATACATAATAATGTTAGGAGATTAGACTATGACTATGGTAGGGATTAGATTGTGAGCTCCTCTGAGGACAGTCAGTGACATGACTATGTACTCTGTAAAGTGCTCCAGAAGATGTCAGTGCTACATAAATACATAATAATAATATGGTAGGACATTAGAATATGACTATTTAGGGATTATATTGTGAACTCCTTTGAGGACAGTCGGCGACATGACTGTACTCTGTAAAGTGCTGCAGAAGATATCAGTGCTACATAGGTAATTACATAATAATAATATGGTAGGACATTAGACTATGACTATGGTAGGATTAGATTGCAAGCTCCTCTGAGGATAGCCAGTGAAATGACTATGTAAGATGTGCTGGCTGTTGGGCAGGGTATACATGCAAGATTCTCTGCCAAAATGATTGTCTCAACCAATAATTATTTTGAGAGTGCATGGCCTCTACTATGCAATGCTATGTATACTCTTCTGTTTTTTCTTCAACCCAAAAAATCATTCATGATTATTTCAGCCGGAAATGTGGGCAGTGACGGTGTGTCCACAACGCAGCTATATGGTGAGCAGATCACACATGGCCAAAGTCTATTGTTCTTGTGGGAGCCTTTCTGTAATATTCTACTGAGGGACACCAATCGCTCATCTCCCCCTGATAACAGAACAGCCTGAGATCTGTATAACAATAACAAAAATAACAATAACAATAATATTTTTACAGCGCTTTTCTCCCTGGGGACTCAAAGCGCGGTGACCCTGCATTGTGCAGTCTCAAAGGCTAGGGAAAAGAGGGGAGTTTTTAGCCTTTTTTAAAAGCTGTCCAGAGAAGCTTTAAAAAAAGGCTAAAAACTAACACTCATGCATAAAGCAACCGACACCTCAAATCACTAATAAGGTGAAAAAGAGAGTGTATGTGACATTGAGTAGTGTGTCAGCTCTGTGGTACGAGGAAGCCTCCTCTTGTCATCGTCTTGGGTTTGGATAGTGTACTGGTTAAAAGCTCTGCCTCTGACACAGGAGACCAGGGTTCGAATCTCAGCTCTTCCTGTTCAGTAAGCCAGCACCTATTCAGTAAGGAGTTATTGGGCAAGACTCCCTAACACTTTCCATACCGTTATTAACATACAGCTCTGTGGGACACAGTGTCACTATAAATAATGGATAATAATAATGATGAATGAATGATTGGTGTTGTAAGCGGACCCTGGTGTCAGTAAACCCCTCAGAGTAGTGCCAAAAATTGGGGGAATCGTTCACAATAACGTCTCTTATGTCCCTTATCTGGGCCTGGCTGTGTCTGGGCCCCCCCGAAATGGATTCTATGGCAGCGGAAGGTGAATCAGAGGTGGACGAGGCGGCAGCATCATATTTCTCTCCACATCGACACTTCTGGTAATCTGAACTTAAGAGAGACAAATCTACAATAAAGCTAATATCGTTAGCGCAGATTAAATTCATCCCGGAGATGGGAAATAGGAGACAGAAATAGAAAGCAAACCACAATATTGAGATGTATTTCTGCTGCTCTGAAGGTCACTCCGGATCCCAGATGCGGAGGAAGGCTGGGAGGAGGCCTCGGCCCACCACAAACAACAACCCAAGACCTCTGAGAGGGGAACAGAGAGGAAGAGTGGAAGTGCTGAAGTTGGTATGGAGCTTCAGATCACATGGGATTGCTGAGACTCCGACAAGTATATGTCACATATAAGGCATACCTCCCAACTTTTTGAGATGAGAAAGAGGGACACTTAAAGAGAATCTGTACTCTAAAATTCTTACAATAAAAAGCATACCATTCTATTCATTATGTTCTCCTGGGCCCCTCTGTGCTGTTTCTGCCACTCCCTGCTGCAATCCTGGCTTGTAATTGCCATTTGTAGGTAGTGTTTACAAACAAAAGACATGGCTTCTAACTAGAGTGTGATAGGCTGAGAGGAACTCAGTCTCTGACTCATACAGAGCTTGGAGAGGGTGTGTATAGCTTCTGCCAATGACAAGCAGCACAGCACATTCCACACATCCAAGCCTCAGCCGACAGAAGATTAGATCATATAACAGAGATAACACAGCCACTGTGCAACTAGAAAAGGCTGCAGTAACACAGACCACATTAGAACAGGTATAGGAACTTATAGGATAGAAGAAATAAGGTTGAACCTTTTGTTACAGAGTCTCTTTAAGCCCCGCCCCTACCACACCCATAACCACGACCTTGGCACAACCCTAGTCACACACGCCATAAAGATTTCATAAGAAAATATGTTAGTTTATAATACAAACCACACTGCTCCTTTCTATCCTGGTTCATTTTGCTTCATATTAACATTTGAAAATAAGAAATATATCAATTTAAAGGCTGAGATTAAAGTTTAGAGCCAATTAAACACATTTTACAGTAGAGAAATACATATATTTACATAGATAGAGGGACAAAGTCCTGAAAGAGGGACAAATGAGGAGGAAAGAGGGACAGAGGGACAGGGTTCCCAAAGAGGGACTATCCCTCCAAAAGAGGGACACTTGGGAGGTATGTATAAGGCTGTGGTACTAGTGGTGTTGTGTGTCTGTCTGTGCTAAAGGTTGCAGGGGACAAGTTACTTACCCTCCAGAGGTTGGCTGTTGTAAACAATGTTGGTTCTCTCAAAACGCAAGGTAAAACATTTGCATCAGGCACAGAGATTACAGGGGCAGCAGGTTTGTACTGTGTGTTTACACTAACAGCATGCAGTCAGAGTAGGAGGAGAAGCGAGAGGAGAGCGAGATGAAGAGGTCATCAATGGGGAAAAGCAGCTTGTTGTGCTGTGTGAGAAGTCTTACAGTGAGTGAGGAGGGGGAGGCAGGAGAGCAGCAGTGTTTCATTTGACTTGCACAGCTGAAGGAACGAGGTGGCACTACTGTCTTGATTGAGGAGGAGGAATGGAGTGGCTGAGGGCGACCAGTTTGTCACAGACTCACAGTCAGCCAATGTGCTATTGTGTTGAGCTGCAGCATGTCATATGAGAACATTAAATGAAGCAGAGTAAATTGTTGGGTGCTTTGTGATCATTCCAAATCGGAGGGGAGGGGGGCCTTATACAGCAAAAAGTCTAGAACCAGCCCTGGTTGTGGAGCAGACTCAGGCTCTAGAGCCAATGAAGTGCAGAGTGAAGTTGAATGGCTGCTGATTTTCCCCTCCATCCAGGGTTATGTGTATACAGGGGTACATGTACGGCATGTGCCATGGGCGTCTCGCACTAGGGGCGCTGCTCCATAGCATCCTTTGTTTTCTCCATACAGATACTAGTAGTACTTACCAGGGACATTCTGCTGCATGGTTACATTTTTCAGGTACAACAAGCTGCCTAAGCATTACTTGGTTATATATCAAGGCGTTGAAAGGAGATACTAAAATCTTGCTTTGTGAAGTCCTGGTTGTCATTTGAAAGGCCTAGGAGCTGGACTGTATTTTATCTGTACTGGAATATCTAGGAGGTGCCCACCCACCCTTCCCTTTGTGATGAGTATAATCTCCTAATCACAAACTTTGATATAGTAAACTAGGTATAGTAAACTCTGATATAGTAAACATTCGGGTATAATAAACTAAGTGTCCAGGTCCCAGCCATGCGCCATTATACGTATATAGGAGTAATGCCTGGTATAGTAAACACAGATATAATAGAACTTCTGTTATACTAAACCTGTTTTTTGATCCCTTTGGATTCTGTATCCAGATATAGTGGAAAGAGGGCTGAAGCATGCGTCATATGTCAGTCAGAGACCCAGAGCCATGGTTGGTGGGTGGGCTGGCAGCCATTTGTAGCCTGCTCACTATCTGCACACTACTCTGTGCCTGCAAGGATTACCTCAAATGTAGGCAGCGGCCTGTTTACATACCAAGCAGGTGATAGTGAGTTAATTTTTTAGAGGTAAAGAATGTTTATTTGTAAATGTCAAATGCATTCCCATTGTCCTCCACCATCTATGGATTGTGTAATCCAGAAACAGTGCCTGTTCTGCTTCTGCTGCCACTCACAGAGTATTCACCCGACTAACTGTAGTGGGGGGAGCACTTACTCAGGAAAACCATTCACTGGCCTTTCCAGACTGTTGTCACCCAAAATCTTTACAATCTCAGTTTTGGAACGATTATGGGAAAACTCATGGATCACAGGCTTGTTCAGCATTATGGAGGGGAAGTGAGCTGCCTTCTGGTGCCTGTAGTGGTGCATAATAATAATATTAGCGATCGCATGGTTTCCCACAATGTCTGATCAACATTAGCGGAATGTTGGTGGACATTTGGGAACCATCCATACACTTGGCAAGGGAGGCTGAGACAAGGTCAAATAATTGTGACAATGACCTAAGTTGCAAGAGTGTATAAGCTGTTAAGGTTAAGCTGTTAAAAAAAAGAAGGAGCCTGACAGGATGCTCTGTGTAACAGATTCATGATCACTTCTGTGGACTCCTGTGTACATAAATAAGCCCCACTAGTGGCTTACAGTCTTTGGTTGAGAAGTACCATTGTCTGTGTATCTGTGGACTCCTGTGACCTGTTTTCATCCTCTGTACAGTACCTTTTCACCAGAAACCTCCTCCCCAGCTTCTCTACCTCTCCACGAGCTCACCCCCTCTGTCTAACTTCCAAGCTCAGCCGCTTCACCTTTTCACCAAACTCATCTCCTTTGCCTGTCCACTAAGCTCACCTTCTATGCCCCTCCTCCAAGCTCATTTTCTCTACCTGCCCACCAAGCTCACCCCCTTTGTCCCTCCTCCAAGATCAACTTCTCTATCTCGCCACTGAACTCACCTCCTCTGCCTCTCCTCCAAGCTCAGCTTCTCTATCTCTCCATCAAGCTCATCTCCTCTGCCTCTCCAGTGCTTCTGCCTCTCCACCAATCGCATCCCCTCTGCTACTCCTCCAAGCTCAGCTTCTCTATCTCTCCATCAAACTCACCTCCTCTGCCTCTCCAGTACCTCTCCACCAATTTCCTCCCTTCTGCCTCTCCTCCAAGCTCAGCTTCTCTATCTCTCCATCAAGCTCACCTCCTCTGCCTCCCCAGTGCCTCTCCACCAATCTCATCGCCTCTGCCTCTCCTCCAAGCTCAGCTTCTCTATCTCTCCATCAAGCTCACCTCCTCTGCCTCTCCAGTGCCTCTGCCTCTCCACCAATCTCATCCCCTCTGCCTCTCCTCCAAGCTCAGCTTCTCTATCTCTCCATCGAGTTCACCTCCTCTGCCTTTCCAGTGCCTCTGCCTCTCCACCAATCTCATCCCCTCTGCCTCTCCTCCAAGCTCAGCTTCTCTATTGCTCCATCAAGCTCATCTCCTTTGCCTCTTCTTCAAGCTTAGCTTCTCTGCCCCTCCTCCAAGCTCACCTACTCTGTCTCTACCCCACTCTCACCTCCTCTGCCTTTCCTCTAAGCTTAGATTTTCAACCCCTCCACAAAGCTCAGCTTGAAGACATTTTCAAATAATTTGGAGCCCTGGTGGCATTGCCAAAATCTGCAGTGGGTACCTAGTGTCACTGTCCTGAATCATTCCTCTGGATGCCATAGAAATGTCTGCAGATCCTGTGCAGTGATCAGCAGATTTTGCTGATGTTTTCACGTGATTACTGTACAGCACATAGTTGTGGTTAGTGGTAGATAGTTGTGGTTTATGTTTACCATTTGTGTAATGTGTGGAATCACCTGTAACATGCAGCCCTCATCTTCCCCTACTGAGCCCCTCTATGGCTGATTTAATCAGCTGTATGCTGGGAGAGGGATGGAGGATAAATGAAGACTGAACATATTTTCTACGATGGTGGAGACAACACTGTACAGCAGAAAAGCCTGCAGGAAAGTCATCATGCAGAATGATAATTACAGTATTTCTCCAGCACAACTTTGGCTTCCCATGTGCTAAAGCAGCATTTCTTGCAGTGTATGATGCTCCTGCAGTGTAAGGTTCCTGCAGCATGTAAGCTTCCTGCAGTGTGCGAGGTTCCCGCAGCATGTGATGTTCCTGCAGTGTGTGAAGTTCCTGCAGTGTGAGATTCCTGCAGCATGTGATGTTCCTGCAGTGTGTGAAATTCCTGCAGTGTGAGGTTCCTGCAGCATGTGATGTTCCTGCAGTGCGTAAGCTTCCTGCAGTGTGATGCTCCTGCAGTGTGTGAGGGGTTCCTGCAGTGTGAGGTTTCTGCAGCATGTTCCAGCGAGGTGTGAGGATCCTGCAGTGTGCGAGGTTCCTGCAGCATGTGACGTTCCTGCAGTGTGTTCCAGCAGCGTGTGAGGTTCCTGCAGTGTGTGAGGTTGCTGCAGCAGGTAACATTACTGCAATGATTGAGCTTCCTGCAGTGTTTGATGCTCCTGCAGTGTGTGAGGTTCCTGCAGTGTGAAGTTTCTGTAGCATGTGGCATTTCTGCAGTGTGTTCCAAAAGTGCGTGAGGTTCCTGTAGTGTGTGAGCTTCCTGCAGTGTTTGGTTCCTGCAGCATGTGACATTCCTGCAGTGTGTGAAATTTTTGCTGTTTTGACTATCAGAGCATCTGTGGAGGGAGAAAGTCATAGACTTTTACTGATTTGAGGTTGGGGGAAGAGTTTTTGAGTAAAATTGCCCCCTTTCCCATTTCACACATTTAGGAGGGAGGAAGTTTTGAATGGTACCCACCGGCGTAAAAATAACCCCCGTAAAAACCGTAATGGTGTGTGTGTGTGGAAGGGAGGCTTTTATGCTGGGGAGGCTACAGAGGCTAGCTCCTTCTACCCACTATGTAGAGTAACCCCAGAGAGTACTGTATATTTTTTTTTTTTTAACAGAGAATTTTTATTGAAATTTTCACAAGTTGTGTACAATAACAAACCCTATAAACCTCCACCCCCCACCCCATCACCCCAGAGAACCCCACCCAGGAAGGCCCTGCCCCTTTGGGCATAAATCAGTCCAGTGTCCATTATAGCAATCATATCATATAGTCCAAAAAAAAAAAAAAGAAGAAATATTACATTAGTCATATTGATCATGTACAGCATATACCATGTGAGTTACCGTGTCAATCAGATTACATGTGTAGATCCTCAACACTAACAGAGATATCCAGATTGGGAATGACAGAGTTGCTGTTTTCCACCCAACAGCCCCATACTTTATCAAACTTAGTGGGGTGTCCCCTAGTCTGATATGTGAGGCAGTACAGAGGGAGACTCTGATTGATTACAGATTTGTAGTCACTTACCGAAGGGGGAACCCTGGATTTCCACTTAAGAAGGAGGCACTTTCTGGCATAAAATAATGCCAGTTTGATAAATAGTTGCTTATGCTTACCACAAGTGACATTGTCAACAATTCCCAACATTGAGGCCTTAAATGAGAGATCCACAGGTTTTTGTAGGATTTGAGTTAGTAAAAGGGTTATTTGATACCAAAACCTCTGGACCGGCCCACACTCCCAAACACAATGGATGAATCCTGCATCAGGGCATCCACACTTGTAGCACTCCGAGCCGGTACCCCGGCCCATTTTAGAAAGTTTGAGGGGGGTATAATAAATTTGGTGTAGCCACTTGATCTGAATTAGCTTATCGTTAGCGCTGATAACACTGGTCATGAAGGAGGTTTCTACATCTGCCCAGTCTGCTGGGGTGAGTTCGCACATTTCTGATTGCCATCTGGCCTTAGTGGTCTCAAATCTCTGAGAGCCCATCTTACACGATAGGGCTAAATAGAACCTAGAGATTTGTTTGGAAGTATCTTTATTCAGAATCAATATCTCTAGCTCGGAGGGCTCAATGCGGACCCCCGACGTTCCCATCTGGGATCTGATGGCATCTCTGAGTTGGAAGTAGCGGAACAGGGAGCGCTTTGGGAGGCCAAACTCGGATCTGAATCTATTGAATGTTTTGAATTCTCCATTTACGAAGATATGATTGACATATTTAATCCCTAATTTAACCCAGAATTGGGAGTCCTCCATCTTGTATAGTTCTGTTAGATGGGGATTTGCCCACAGTGGAGTACTAGGGGAAATGGTGCCCTCTAGAGAAGGAAACATTTTGGAAATTGCCTTGTAATTTTTTAACGATGCAGTTAATAGTGAGGAGCCCTGTTTATTAGGGACTACGCCTCTAAATATTATGTTGGTTAGAGCTTCATATGATGTGGCGATATCTGCTTCTAGATTCATGGAGGCGTCTGATCTGTCCGCGCTCAGCCATTTTTGTATATAAGTTAGTTGTGCAGCAAAATAGTACAGGCGGAAGTTGGGGAGCGCCAAGCCACCACATGTAGTCGGGAGACGCAACGTGGATAATGCCAGGCGAGGATTGGAGCCACCCCAGAGAAAACCCGTGACCATTGAGTCTATTTTTACAAAGAGGTGTTTAGGAATATATGTAGGAGAGGCCTGGAGAATATATAGGAGTTTGGGAGCACAGACCATTTTTATTATTGTGGCTTTGCCCACCAGGTTAAGTGGCAACTTGCCCCAGGTCTTGAATTTATCCCCCAGGGACCCAATTAAAGGCGCAAGATTGGATTGGACATAGTCCTCTATCCTTCTGGATATATTTATGCCTAAGTATTTAAAGGAGTCTGCAACCATCAATTGAGAGGAAGAGTCTATTACCCTCTCGGCCCCCGGGTCCAGAGGGAAAAGGACGGATTTAGTCCAGTTCACCCTCAACCCGGAAACCGATTGAAAAGAGTCGTAAATTTTGAATACCTCTACCAGCGACGGGCCTGGGTCCGCTAAATATAGGAGTACATCGTCCGCATACAGTGAGATGCGTTCCTCAATTTTCTGCACCCGAAGACCTCTAATCGTTTGGGAGGCTCTTATGTACTCTGCTAGGGGTTCCATTGCCATGGCGAACAGTAAAGGGGACAGGGGGCACCCCTGTCTAGTGCCCCTGTGTATCGTAAATGGTTTAGATATATATGAATTAACTCTCAGTCTGGCCCGGGGATGAGCATATAGAATGTCAAACCACCTCCTAAACGTCTCCCCAAAACCCAATTTACCCATAACTGCCCTCATGTATGGCCACTCCACAGAGTCGAAAGCTTTGTGCGTGTCTAACGACAGTATAACTCTGGACCCTTTGTTACTATGGGGGAATTGTATATTAGAAAATAGGCGCCTAATATTAGATTTAGTGGACCTACCGGGGATGAAGCCCGTTTGGTCTTCGTGTATTAACTTGGTGATATGTTGATTAAGACGATTGGCCAGGACTTTTGCTAATATTTTTGCGTCTGTGTTTATTAACGAGATAGGTCTGTATGATTCACATAGATCGAGATTTTTGTTGGGTTTAGGAAGTAAAATAATCAGAGCCTCATATAATGAGTCAGGTAGTGTACCTGTTTCCAATGAGTGGGCAAACATTTTAGCTAGATTGGGGATAGATATTGCTCTACTTTTTAGATACCATTCCGATGGGATTCCATCCAGACCTGGTGTTTTGCCTTTTTTGAAGGATTCTATGGCCATGGAAATTTCAGCTTCTGAAATGGGCGAGTCCAGTTCCAACCTGGCATGCTCATCAAGGGTAGGTAGGTCTATTTTGTTTAAAAACAGGACTATGGATTTCGAGCACTCACCAGTTTTGCTAGCATACAGATCTGAGTAGAATTCAAAAAATTCTTTGGCTATATCTGCCGAGGTAGTGCAGAATGTACCTGTCATTGAGAGTATACGCGGGATAGCATTCAGAGTTTCATTCGTTCTCAGCATATATGCTAAAATTTTGCTGCATTTATTACCGAATTCGAATGATTGCTGTTTGGAGATTATTTCCCTGCGTTTTGCCCGTCTCACCACTTCCAACTCATAGGTTCTTCTTGCCATAGCCCAGGTTTCATATGTATCAGGCCCAGGAGCAACGATGAGTTGAGATTTTGCTTCCTTTAATTTACTCTCATGAAACTCCAATGAAGCTTGAGCATTTTGTCTGATTATAGACATAGATGCTCTGAAAGTCCCCCTCAATACCGCCTTACTCGTATCCCAGCATATGTTAAAGTCGGCCGATCCTGTGTTTTCAGACCAGAAGAGTTCCATAGACTCTTTACATGGAGTGAGGATTGTCTGGTCCTCCAGCCACCATGGCCCCATTCGCCAATGATTTGATTGCATCTCATTAAGGAATTTGAGGTCACATACCATTGGCGAGTGGTCCGATATACCATGAGAAAGATATTTTATCTCCTCTACCAGTGTCAGCAAGTCCCCAGTGCCCAAGCACATGTCAATCCGAGACATTGACTTAAATTGATCAGAGTAGCATGAAAAATCTGCTTTGTCAGGAAAGCGCCATCTCCATATGTCTGTTAAATCTAGTCTTGACATCCACTCCTTCAACGCGGGAAAGGCCCGCAGGCTTTTGGATAATTTGTCTTTTTGTGGGTCTATGACCGCATTAAAATCCCCGGCTATCAAAATAGGGCTGTCAAACCTATCTCGGATTTTACTGGTCAAGGCATCAAGGACTGAGACGGAGAAGGGAGGGGGGACGTAGAGAGATACCAACGTGAGTAGTTTTCCTTCTATGGCTACTGTAATTATTGTGAATCTCCCCGCCGCATCAACCTGGACACTAGATACTGTGCCTGGGAAGCTTTTACTGATTAATATTGCTGTGCCCCTTGAGAAGGAGGAAAAGTGGGCGACGTGATAACTAGCTATCCATGGTTTTTTTAGTGAAAGTACTTTACCTCCAGTTAGGTGTGTCTCTTGCAGACAAATTATGTGTGGAGAGAGTTTTTTTAAATAGTCAAACACCAATCTACGCTTGATAGCATTGTTCAGACCTCTGACGTTCCAAGACACTATGCGTAAATTAGCCATGATCAAATAACATGGTATAGGACTGGACTATTAGAATGCTATTTAGTAGATCTGTGGCTAAATACCCGGGTTGTAGGGCCCCCTTTCCCTGATCCCCAACTAATCTGCAGAACCCCCGAACCCCTAACCCGCCCCACTCCCTGATTGTAACTCCAGGAAGCTTCATTCCCCGAACTTACTTAACTTGGGTGATTAAAGTGGCCAGCCCTCCCCACCCGTGTTAAGCAGATTACTTTTAAAGCCTACGCTCGCACACCCATGCCCCTATAGGGTTAGGTATACAGGCAGATATAACTGTCAATCAAGTGATAGTCCCAGTTGAAGTTTTGTAAGGATATTAAACGCGGGGTAGCTAAATTATGGTATACAGAAATAGACAATGTGGGACCAATTGGGTCCATATTGCGTATGTAAAAGAGCATTAGGACTGACAAATATACCACGTTTAGCACTATGACACAGGAAAATGCATATATATAGAAGGCAGCATATGTTATAGAATTAAAGAACATAATGAACTGGAGAGGAACAGCAAAAAAAAAGTAACAGCATATTAAACTAGCAACCTCGCCTCTCACTGCCTAGGCAAGTCACGGCATATCAGGATAAAGGCTGTATGAACTTAGGACTTAAATGGAAGGTATAGTTAGTTCCATAGTTACGGAAAGAATTGCGTGCTGCACAGAAATAGGTTCCTTTTGTCACTCTGGAAGGCCTTGTTCGTCGAGCCATTGAGAGACTTCTGCTGCTGTGAGGAAGAAGTGGGCCTTACTCCCTTTCATGATTTTCAGCTTTGCAGGATACAGCATATTATATTGCAGCTGGTTATCACGTAGTCTCTTTTTCACGTGGAAAAAAGTGGCTCTCTTCTTTTGTATTTCTAACGAGAAATCTTGATAAACAGCAACTTTCACCCCTTCAATAAAGAGTTCTGGTTTGTTTCTGACTTCTCTCAGGATAGCAACTTTATCCCTGAAATTTAGGAATTTCATTACAATCGGTCTAGGGGGTGCTCCCGGTTTTGGAGGGCCCCCAGGCACTCTGTGCGCTCTCTCTATTGCATAAGCGTGCGAGACAGTTAACTCTGGTAGAGCCTCTTTAAACCAGTTCTCAAAGAAAATTTCTGGTTGGATGCCTTCTGCTTTTTCTGGGACCCCCACTAGCCTGAGGTTACATCTACGTGCCCTGTTCTCCAGGTCGTCAAGCTTGACAGAGTGGGCTGAAGAAGTTCCAGTTACCCTTTGTAGATTTTGTTGCATAGGAGCGACAGTGTCCTCCAAGTCACTGACTCTGCGCTCAATCTCTTTAGTGCGATCTTTAACTTTAGAGAGGTCGTGCTTGACAAAGGAGAGGTCAGACTGAATGGAATCTAGTCTGGAAGTTAAGGATGTGTGCAGAAGCTTTATAGCCTCCATAATTTCTGCTCTAGATGGCTCCTCTGCAGCCTGAAATTCTTCCTCCATTATGTCATCCCTTGCTTCTTCACCCATAGCAAGTGTCTGTTCCCCCAGGTCTTTTCCCTGCCTGGGTGAGGATGCTTGTGCAGACTGGGATGTTGTGTGGCTACTGGGGGAGCTTCTGGGTGACTTGTGCTGCGGGTGAGTGCCTGCACGAGGAGAAGAGGTGGAGGCCTGTGTGTCTTCAGCCCTGCCCGCCCCCTGTGCGTCCTCTCTCCCTTGCAGATTGTTTTTCCCTTTGTCTGTTTTGGGCATGGAGGGGGATACAGGCTGGGTCTTACCGGCAGGGTCCGCCGCTTGTTTGTGCTCCGGTGTGCGCGAACTGGGAGGCACTTCTTCCCTCTCCCTGGCTGTGTGTTGGTGGGCTGTATGCGCGTCGGCGCCATCTTGGCCTGCCGCGCGGGCGAACCGCGCGAGTCTCTCGGCTGGGCTTGCTGCCTTCTGGGAACTCCGTGAGGCCATCCCTGCACACCGCTGCGATCTCCTCAGCCTCTGGGACCAGACCGAGGGCGGCTGTGCGAGCTTGGAGAGCAGGATACCGGCGAATTTACCACGGGTGGGAGAGAGCTGGAGATCCGTGCTTCTTCACAGCTCCATGGCCGGCCACGCCCCCCCGAGTACTGTATATTTACCTGCCCAGGTGCAGCGTCAAGTTTCTTCTTCTTCCCAGCAGCCATTCGTTCTAAGCCGCATACCAGGCTCCCAATGCAGGTCACATGATCAGGAGCCGGTGGTATGCAGTACAGAGCGGGTGATCGCTTGGAGAAAAAGGTAGCATTGTGTGGGGTGGCACACATTACCCGTTTGTTGTGGGTGTTCAACCTTGGGTGACTAGCCATGTCACCTCTCAAACTGCAAAGTCCAAAAGGTCGGTTGGCACACCGTTTTAAATGCAGTTCTGATTTTATTGCATACAGTATGTCCACACAAAATGTCAATTGTTTCAGCACCCAGAGAGGTCCCTTCTTCAAGTGCAGACCAACGATATGGGAGTAAGAGGAGACCCAACGCAGTGCTGAAACAGGTCATTTTTACACTGCCCCCTGCGCTTACTCTTCCACGTAAGGGTGAGGTTTGGAGTGCTTGGGCAGTGGAGCGGATATGTGTACCCAGCCACATGTGAGGGGACTCAGGAGAGAATATTTAGGGGGCCCCATGACAGTTTTGCTTGGGGTACCTGGGAGGGCTTCTTGTTTCGCCCCTGATGATACCATTTATTGTTGGAATGTTAGAAAGCACGGCGTACATGCATTTGAAAATCAGAAGGCGGTATATAGATTGTTGCTAATATAAATAAAGACTTGTAGTCATGTTCTAGTACTGTACCCACAGAGATCAGGACTCAATCCCTCGGCCGACAATTCAGGGTCCAGTGCTGGGCACAAGCAGTCTGTTGCTAAGAAGGGTAGAGGAAGGAGGACACATGATGGAACCGCTTGGACGTGGTGAGAAAGAGAACAATGTGCTCAGGGGTCAGTCAGTCAGGCATCGTTGATGGAGAGTCTTGGTATAGCGACCAGAGACCTGGATAGTTATGGCGCACAGTTTTGGCGCTGATATGGATGTTTATCTGTTGATATTAGGAGCAGAAAGTAGCATACAGAGTGCAGCCAGCCGGGCGCAGACCTGGAGTTACTGGCGGACAGGCGGCTCTGGAGAAAAGCGCTGTTTGTACTGGATAATAATCTTGGCTTACACAGAAGGAGAATATCACTGGACCTATTTGTACTTATTTATGCGAGACTGCATTTTCCATGTTGAACTTCCTGTGCAAATAAACACATATTCAGTTTATCCCACGGACATCTCCCAGCCTGTGATATAGCAGTGACACTGGAGACTGAAGCTTGTGGACAGATTCCAGAATGATTAGATCTGCTCCCCTCCCCCTCATGCATGGTGTACGCTGCATATTTATCAATACGTTATTTCTATCCCACCTCCTATCTACATTGATGGTATATAGGTGGCCAGAGTATCCTCTGCCATCTCCTGGGCCGCAACACGAGACTGCGATCCTAGGGTGCTGAAGATCGCCAACAATCCCTCTCACCCTGCCCACCCTATTTTAGTCTTCTCCCATTGGGCCGGAGGTTACGGGCAATCTCCGCAAAGACTGCAAGACACAGGAACTCTTTCTTCTCCTCGGCTGTCAGCCTCTTCAATTCCCTCCATATACTCCCTTCAGGGCTCCCCGCCCCAACAAGTGGTGGCCCGAGGTTATGTAATGGAGTCATCCGGTCCACAAATCCTAACTAATTTTGTTGGAATGATACCTTTAACAGACATTAATTTTGTCAGAAGTAGAGATGTATGTTTCTTTTTATGTTCTTAATGCTGTTAATGTCCTTATGTTTTTTATGCGGTATGCAAAGTGCTCTTCCCCACTGCTACTGTACGCTTATGCACCTATCCATCTGTATATGTCTTCTCTTGAGCTATGGGTTGTGCCATGCCAAACCCAATTCCGGGCCTGACCCTGTTGCGCTTTGCAAAATAAATTATTCTGATTCTTATAACCAGTCATGTGGCCAGCCCTTCTATAAATGGAATTGCCCAGACTTTGGTAAAGAATTGGGTGCTTTATTTAAGTGTCTGGACAATGTTTTGAAATTGTGGAATAGTCCTGAGGAAATGGTGGATAAGGCAGATTTGGTGCATCCAACTATCAGAAAAATGCCTAGTGATGAGTATTAATTGTTTGGACATTTTAACATGAGGGTAAGAGCTTAAAGATAACGTAATATTGTAGAGCAACTGAACAAGCCCACTGACAGTCATTATAAGTTCAAAAGAGGATTCACATGCAGTAAAATGCAATTTGGCAAGTGTGTGGCCTCTTGCACACTACATGCGACACTGTCTAGAGGCAAAACCACCATCTAGAGGCAACTCCACAGTCTAAAGGCAAATCCCCAGTAGAGTCAAAGGCCACCATCTAAAGACGCAGACACTTTCTACAGGCTCGCTGGCAAGATCTTGTTCAACCTGCATCTAATTTGTCACTTATGCTCACTTATCAAGTGAGATCAAAGGTATAGAACACACTGGCCAATTTCGACCCGAGATAGAAAGCACCAGCAGTTTGCTTTAGAAGCCGCATTGTTTTCTTATAAGAGAGGTACTAAAATATACGACTATGCGCACTATGAATCTCAGATGTGTTGCGAGAGATTAGTTATCCAGTAAAACTGTTGTGCGTAGTGAGCAAATGGAAATCTTACTGGTACCACTGACAGGCAATTAGCATGATCCACATTACCTAGGTAAAGTGCATGTTACAAGGGTACCGCGTGGTATGCTACTTTTATAGGTAACAAGTGCGTTATCTAGGTAATGTGGGCCTGGCTAATTATGCAACGCGCATTACTGGTCAGTATTACCGGTACAATTGCTCTGCGCTCTCTGCGAATAGCATTTGTGCCATTGCTTTGTGAATACACCCCATAGAGAGAGAACTTACCAATGTCAAGGGTGTTTAGTGCTATAACACAGGTGTTAAAGGTGTTTCATCCATCCACACACTGGTGAGTAGGTCTGGGTGAACGATTGTTATTTATGCTACAACACTTTGGTGTTACATGGGCATAAGTGCCAGCAGTATCTAGGTAATATCAGAAAGATCCCCCACATGTCTAGGAGAATTGCCTTTATTCAGAAGGGCCACATCAATGGGTTTCCAAAAAGTGCTTACCCCAACATGCTGCTAGGGGGCAGTATATCACACAAAATAAAATAAGTGCGGGAGCCTAACCACTACAATATCTTACTCAGATTATTATACCAAGTCCACCACTAATAAGGACTGAGGAATGCATTCCCTATACAGTATAGTTATTATAATTATTATGCATTTATATAGCCCTGACATCCTCAGCAGCACTTTACAGAGTACACAGTCATGTCACTAACTGTCCTCAGATGAATTTACAATCTAATCCTGCCATAGTCATAAGGTGGCCATACACTTAGATTAGATTTCCAGCAGATTCAACCATCAGATAGATTTCTGTCAGATGCCTGTCAACTCGAATCTGACAGGAATCTATCTGATGTGTGCCACACACTAGGAACAGATTTCCAATAGATTTCAGAATGAAATCTATTGGAAATAGATCTAAAGGCATTATTGGACAATTAGATCCAATGCAACTCTATGGGCCATTGATCTGCTGCTAGCAGCAGACCGACCTAGATTTTCCATCCACTCAAATAGATCAAATGATCGAAATCGAGCAAAATCGGCCGCAAATCGAAACCACCCAAAACCACTAGGAGTGGAGCATTGTGGGTAACCACAGATGTTGACTTAATGCTGAATTATTGCAAATACCTTCTGTTTTAAGAAGGCAAATCACACTAAGCATTTCATTTTTGTAGAAGAGCTTTTTGTCTCTTTTAGTCCCCTATACTTCCCTAGTGGTTTTGGGTCACCCTGAGCTTCTTAGGTATTCTGTTGTACTGGTCCAAGCCCTATCCCAAAGAGCCATATCAATCCCTGCCATGCAGAGCTGGGACAAGGTCCTCCAGCACCCAAGGCTGAGACACCAACGTGCGCCCCCCATCCCTCCCACCCCAATTGCTATTAGAATAAGAGGCATCCCAGCCCCCCCCCCCCCCCAACAGCTTAAAGAGACTCTGTAACAAAAAAAAAGTTCCCCTGGGGGTACTCATCTCGGTAGGGGAAGCCTCTGGATCCTAATGAAGCTTCCCCCGTCCTCCTGTGTCCCACAGCGGTCTCGCTGCAGCCCATGGAACGCACAGCCAACAATTTGTCAGGCTATGCAATATTTACCTTTTCTGGCTCCAGCGGGGGCACTGTTGCCGCTCTCTGCTCGGAAATAGGTGGAAATAGCCGATCTCTGTTGGGTCTGCTCTACTGCGGAGGCGCAGTAGACTTGCTCCTGCGCAGTAGAGCAGACCGACAGCAATCGTCTATTTCCGCCTGTCTCCGAGCGGAGAGCCGATACTGCGCTTGAGCCGGGAAGGTAAATATTTACATCCCCGCTGTTTGGAGGGGCACAGCGAGACCGCCGTGGGACACAGGAGGACGGGGGAAGCCTCGATAGGATCCGGAGGCTTTCTCCCACTCAAGGTTAGTACCCCCCAGGGGAACTTTTTTTTGTTACAGAGTTTCTTTAATCCCTAGTTATCTGGCTTGCAGTCATTGCCTTGTATCCCCTTTACTTATTTCTGTGTGCTTCAAACACAATTGGGGAATGATAGCTGAGTGAGTTGTGCGCCCCCTCCTACACTGCGCCCTGAGGCTGGAGCCTCTCTCGCCTGTGTCTCAGCCCGGCCCTGCTGCTATGCACTGAGGAGGTCCAAAAAACCAAAACAGGCTGTCTGCATGTGGGGTTGGTGTGGCTGTGTAAAATTTAAAGGGAACCTAACCTGAGAAGGATATGGATTTTTCCTTTTAAAATAATACCAGTTGCCTGACTTTCCTGCTGATCCATTGTGTCTAATACTTTTAGCCACAGCCCCTCAACAAGCATGCAGATTAAGTGTTCTTACTGAAGTTAGGCCCAGTGCACACCAAAACCGCTAGCAGATCCACAAAACGCTAGCGGTTTTTGGTGCGGATTTCAGAGAGTTGGCCCAGTGCACACCGAGCGGATTTGGATGCGATCCGCCGGCCGCATCCGCCTGTAAATCCGCTTGGCTATTGTATTTCAATGGGCTGGTGCACACCGGCGGTGTGAGGCACGTTTGCGGTTTGCTGAAAACCTCAAACTGCCGGTGTGCACCAGCCCATTGAAATACATTAGCCAAGCGGATTTACAGGCGGATGCGGCCGGCGGATCGCATCCAAATCCGCTCGGTGTGCACTGGGCCTCAGACTGGATTAGCTGCATGCTTGTTTCAGGTGTGTGATTCAACACAAGAGGTCAGCAGAATTTCCAGGCAACTGGTATTGTTTAGAAGGAAACATCCATATCCCTCTCAGTTTACGTTCCCTTTAAAGCTATAGGCTTGCTATACACCAGCGGTTCCGGATGTAAGCCTGATTTCAGGGGCATAGAGTCAATTTGCATATTCAGTAGGGTTAACCACAGATGTTCACTTAATGCTGAATGGTCTTCTGTTTTAAGAAGGCAAATCACACTAGTCCAATGTCCTACCATATTATTATTATGTATTTATATAGCATTGATATCCTCTGCAGCACTTTACAGAATATATAGTCATGTCACTGACTATCCTCAGAAGAGCTCACAATCTAATCCTGCCATAGTCATAGTCTAATGTCCTTCCATATTATGATGTATTTATATAGCACCGACATCTTCTGCTTCACTTTACAGAGCGCAGTCATATAACTGGCTGTCTTCAAAGGAGCTCACAATCTAAACAGAGGAGGCCTTCCATCAGGGGAGGTCAGCCAAGAATCCTGATCGTCTGCCAAATAAGATCTCTTTTATCCCACCCTTATAAAGTGCTGACTAATGGATTATGTCACAGTCCCAAGACAGCACCAGCTAGTGGCTGTTTCTAGAACTATCACAGAGAAAAGTATTATTAGCTGTAAGCGAAGTACCTACATGAAGATACATCAAGCAGGAGGGGAGCAGGAGAATGTTTTTTTTTATTTTATTTGGCTGCTAATCAGTGGCTGTTACTGCTGCTGGCATAGTGGCAGCTGCTAATCAGTGGCTGTTACTGCTGCTGGCATAGTGGCAGCTGCTAATCAGTGGTTGTTACTGCTGCTGGCATAGTGGCAGCTGCTAATCAGTGGCTGTTACTGATGCTGGGATAGTGGCAGCTGCTAATCAGTGGCTGTTACTGCTGCTGGCATATGGGCGGCTGCTAATCAGTGGCAGTTACTGTGGCTGGCATAGTGGCAGCTGCTAATCAGTGGCTGTTACTGCTATAGTGGTGGCTGATAACCCACAGGGGAGCAAAGGAGGAGGCAGAGAGGCAACACAAGGTGGCTACAGCATGCGGACCGTATGGAATTATCAAGCGTAGAGAGCTTTGGGGACCACCAGAAAAGGCTCAACGGGCCACGGGCCGCACTAGGCCACCGGGCCAGACTTTGGACATGCCTATCATGCCGCTCATTCTGGGAGACCAGTTATATTTTGTACTGGCTTTGAAATGCTCAGTAAGGGCTCGTTCACACTAAGGGCGCGGGCGATTTTCAAAATTGCCCTAAAAACGCTTGTGCAATGATTCCCTATGAGGGAGTTCACATCTGAGCGGTTTGTTTCCGATCCACTTAGCAAAGCGCTGCCTGTACCTTTTGTTAGGCGATTCCACCTCAATGGAAGGTATAGGAAAAACGCAAAACGCTCACAAAATCGCTTTGTGCAGCGTTTTTAAGAATAAATACATTGTATTTATTATTTTCCGGGTCAAAGAGTTCACTTCCTGACTTGCATCAGAGAGTGAATTACAAAACCGCTTTGGCAAAGCGCTTAAAAAACGCTTTTAACAAAAACACACCGCCCACCCAACCGGCGGGAATAGTAAAAAAAATTGTGTCAAAAATCACCAAACGTGATCGGAACTCAATGTGAACAAGGCCTAAATGAAAATTCCGCAGAGCTGCACCTGCCAGCAGTAAAGATGTCACCACCTGTGATACAGTTCAGAATATAAATCATGATGAGGAAAGGAAAGTACCCCATCTGACTAAATAATTTGTAAATTAATATTTAAAAAAAATTAGCAACTTTATTCATTGTTATTTTCACTACAGTTCCTCTTTAATGCAACCTGTACGTAGCTTGGAATGGAGCCAATGAGAAAGTGTGACTTAATGGCCCAATTCCAGGATGAATACAATTTGCATAATATTTTCATGCCAGCCGGAATGATCAGCATGTGAATAACGATCTGTAGTGGCCGATTGTCTCCTGGCGCAGTCACATTGGGCTGGCAGTGTCATACCTCCACCTCATGCACAGAGTACTGGATCTTCTGGACATGGTGAAATAACAGTGTAGGTGCACCCAGTATAGATAGCAAGGTATAGGCGTCCCTAGTATAGGTAGCCAGATATAGGCGCTCCCAGTATAGGTAGCCAGGTATAGGCGCCCTCAGTAAAGGTAGCCAGGTATAGGCGCTCCCAGTATAGGTAGCCAGATATAGGCGCTCCCAGTATAGTTAGCCAGGTATAGGTGCCCCCAGCATAGGTAGCCAGGTATAGGTGCCCCCAGCATAGGTAGACAGGTATAGGCACCCCCAGTATAGGTAGCCAGGTATAGGCGCTCCCAGTATAGGTAGCCAGATATAGGCGCCCCCAGCATAGGTAGCCAGGTATAGGTGCCCCCAGCATAGGTAGCCAGGTATAGGCACCCCCAGTATAGGTAGCCAGGTATAGGCGCCCCCAGTATAGGTAGCCAGGTATAGGCGTCCCCAGTATAGGTAGCCAGGTATAGGCGTCCCCAGTATAGGTAGCCAGGTATAGGCGCCCCCAGTATAGGTTAGCCAGTTATAGGTCCCCCAGTATAGGTTAGCCAGGTATAGGTGCCCCCAGTATAGGTAGCCAGGTATAGGCGCCCCCAGTATAGGTTAGCCAGTTATAGGTCCCCCAGTATAGGTTAGCCAGGTATAGGTGCCCCCAGTATAGGTAGCCAGGTATAGGCGCCACCAGTATAGGTTAGCCAGTTATAGGTCCCCCAGTATAGGTTAGCCAGGTATAGGTGCCCCCAGTATAGGTTAGCCAGGTATAGGTGCCCCCAGTATAGGTTAGCCAGGTATAGGTGCCCCCGGTATAGTTTAGCCAGGTATAGGTGCTCCCAGTATAGGTTAGCCAGTTATAGGTGCCCCCAGTATAGGTTAGCCAGGTATAGATGGCATGTGGATGACGATCTGTAGTGGCTGCATGTCTGCTGGTGCATCACTCAAGCTTCTGGCGCAGTCACATTGGGCTGGCAGCGTTGTACCTCCACCTCACACACAGAGTACTGGATCTTCTGGACAAGGTGAAATAACGGTGTAGGTTCCCCCAGTATAGGTAGCAAGGTATAGGCACCCCCAGTATAGGTAAGCCAGGTATAATGCCCCCAGTATAGGTAAGCCAGGTATACGTGCCCCAGTATAGGTAGTCAGGTATACGTGCCCCCAGTATAATTTAGCCAGTTACAGGGGTCCCCAGTATAGGTTAGGCAGGTATAGGTGGCATGTGAATGACGATCTGTAGTGGCCACTTGTCTGATGGTGCGTCACTCAAGTTTATGGCGCAGTCACATTGGGCTGGCAGCGTCATACCTCCACCTGTGCACAGAGTACTGGATCTTCTGGACATGGTGAAATAACAGTATAGGTGCCCCCAGTATAGGTAAGCCAGGTATAGATGCCCCAGTATAGGTAGCCAGGTACAGGTGCTCTTAGTATAGGTTAGCCAGTTATAGGTGCCCCCAGTATAGTTTAGCCAGGTATAGGTACCCCCAGTATAGGTTAGCCAGGTATAAGTGCTCTCAGTATAGGTTAGCCAGTTATAGGTGCCCCAGTATAGTTTAGCCAGGTATAGGTGCCCCCAGTATAGGTTAGCCAGGTATAGGTGCTCTCAGTATAGGTTAGCCAGTTATAGGTGCCCCAGTATAGTTTAGCCAGGTATAGGTGCCCCCAGTATAGGTTAGCCAGGTATAGGTGCTCTCAGTATAGGTTAGCCAGTTATAGGTGCCCCAGTATAGTTTAGCCAGGTATAGGTGCCCCCAGTATAGGTTAGCCAGGAATAGGTGGCATGTGAATGACGATCTGTAGTGGCCGCATGTCTGCTGGTGTGTCACTAAAGCTTCTGGCGCAGTCACATTGGGCTGGCAGCATCGTACCTCCACCTCACACACAGAGTACTGGATCTTCTGGACATGGTGAAATAACGGTGTAGGTACCCCCAGTATAGGTAAGCCAGGCATAGGTGCCCCAGTATAGGTAAGCCAGGTATAGGTACACCCAGTATAGGTAAGCCAGGTATAGGTGCACCCAGTATAGGTAAGCCAGGTATAGATGCCCCCAGTATAGGTAGCCAGGTGTAGGTGACATGTGAATGACGACCTGTAGTGGCCACATGTCTGCTGGTGCATCACTCAAGCTCCTGGCGCAGTCACATTGGGCTGGCAACGTCATACCTCCGCCTGACACACAGAGTACTGGATCTTCTGGACACGGTGAAATAACGGCCGTATCACCGCATTACAATCATTGTGTGCTGGCCAGATTCCAAGCTCTCGGGCCTGGTCTCTTGCCAGCGGCCTGACATTGTCAGAGGATTTGTGCTCTGTGTAGACCCTGGGAGGGCTGCGGGCGGTGCTACTCGGTGGTGGGACGAGGCCTGGAGGCCAGGGCACATGAAAGAGACTTCCACATGTGTCTCCTCTCTCCGCGGACGCTAATTGGAGACACCTGCTCTGCGAATACTGCGCTGGCAGCCGCACAAATCCCGCAGACGTTGCTAGTAAAAGGGCTGAGAGCCGTAAAAGAAATGACATTTCCTTTAGATGAAGCAGTGGGAATAATTACAGGACGTCTTTGCCTTTATTAGGTGTCCAATAATACTCCGAGATACGCAAAATGTTCCAGGAGATGCTCGTTATATGAAGAGCTGCTGAATATTCGCCATGGAAATCCTCCCTCTCTCCTGTTATATTCGGTGTCCTGTCTATGGGGCACATTCCTGTAATCTCAGTAAGGGCTCAAACCCACTAGAAGCCTTTTCTAAGCACTAGTGATTTAAAAAAGCTCTTGCTAATGCAATGCTACAGGGGATTTTTATAGAATCACATCGCTCCAGTGGGATCACACCCAGAGCATTACATTAGCAAGAGTTTCTCAAATCACAAAGCGCTCAGAAAGCCGCTCCTAATGGGTTCCAGGCATAACGTTGCCATGCGCTGGCAGCATGCCAAATTCACTGGTACTTTTAGGGAACTAGCGCTGCAAAGCAAGAGCGCTAACCACTACACCAACGTGCTGCCTGGTCTATTGCTTAGTTACTGCGCCAATGTGCTGCCTGGTCTATTGCTTAGTTACTGCACCAACGTGCTGCCTGGTCTATTGCTTAATTACTGCGCCAATGTGCTGCTTGGTCTATTGCTTAGTTACTGCACCAATGTGCTGCCTGGTCTATTGCTTAATTACTGCGCCAATGTGCTGCTTGGTCTATTGCTTAGTTACTGCACCAACGTGCTGCCTGGTCTATTGCTTAGTTACTGTACATAATTTTACCAACATTATGTGCATACACCCCAATAGGTTTAATGAATGCAGTGACAGCTCCAGCTTCAGATTTTGGGGGAATTTAAAAGCCACTATACTCCCACCCCCGTCACATAAATTAAGTTGCCATGTGCCTCCAGGTAAAAGAATTAGCCAGTTGACCCTTTATACAGAAATTAAGTAGCCTTGGGCATCCATATACAAGAATTAAGCAGCAGTGATGTTCCCCCAGATGGAGCAATAGATACAGGAAGTAACTAAGCTCCACTCATGACTCTGCAGTACAGGTTGCCCATGGCAGATCTCCATGAGGCTCACAGCAAATCTCCTGTTCGCTAAACACCTGTGGTTACATAGGGGGTAATATGGCATCGTCACATAGAGAACATTATTGAGGTTTCCACAAACGTTAATGGTCTACAGTACTTTAATGGTCAAATCTAATTTCCATTTAATTTCAGTAAGGTCTCTTGTAGCCACCCAGTGCTCAATGGACACACACCACATATGGTGACCACCACCAAAAGAAAGCCAAAGGCTTGGTTCACTCCTTAAAAGCCAGAAAACTTTTATTTACCATAAACAAAAGTTACCTACCGGTTTCACGGAGTCACTCTGTCATCAGTAACTCCGAAACCGTTCGGGAACTGGGCATGACATGTGTACAGTGGTTTGCAAAAGTATTTGGCCCCCTTGAAGTTTTCCACATTTTGTCATATTACTGCCACAAACATTAATCAATTTGATTGGAATTCAACGTGAAAGACCAATACAAAGTGGTGTACAAGTGAGAAGTGGAACGAAAATCATACATGATTCCAAACATTAAAAAAAAAAAAAATAATAACTGCAAAGTGGGGTGTGCGTAATTATCCGGCCCCCTAAGTCAATACTTTGTAGAACCACCTTTTGCTGCAATTACAGCTGCCAGTCTTTTAGGGTATGTCTCTACCAGCTTTGCACATCTAGAGACTGAAATCCTTGCCCATTCTTCTTTAAGGCATCTGGTAGTTGTGTATATATATATATATATATATATATATATATATATATATATACACATATATATACACACACATATATATATATATATATATAGTGTGTGTGACTACAACAATTTTTTGCACTTTATTGTATAGTATATGTATGCTCATGCAAATTTTATGGAGCACTGAGCGCCTCTCTTTTCTGAAGTCTGTAGGCACTTTATTTGGCCTGAGGAAGTGGGCTAGATCCCACGAAACGTGTTGCCTGTGCTTAATAATAAATATTTCTACTCAAAGTGAGTTGTCCTCTATGATGTAAGCCACCTCAACCTTTTAGCTTTTAGTGATTTTGATCTCTTTTATACTCCATTGGGCACCTCTTTACCCTCTTCTCACCACTTTGTATTGGTCTTTCACATGGAATTCCAATAAAATGGATTTATGTTTGCGGCAGTAATATGACAAAATGTGGAAAACTTCAAGGGGCCGAATACTTTTGCAAACTACTGTATATACAGTGTACTGGATGTACACGATACATGTGATTTAGCTAAAGGGTCTCTGTCATAAGGACCCCGATGTGAGAACCGCAACTGTGCTTTTGGCTACAGGACACCTTAAGGTCCATACTCACGGGGGACGGCCGTCGCCGCAACCGCGTGGCATGCGCATGTTGCGGCGACAGTTCGCCCGTGTGTATGACGCGCGCGCCCCGAACCGTCGTCCCGTCGGAGCTGTCGCCAGGCGATTGACATGTTCAATCGCCGGCTACAGCCGTCGCCGCAACCTCGCCGGAACTGTCGCTAGTCCCGCATGTGTATGCGGGCTAGCGACAGCTACCCACACACGGCACACGGAGCTTCGGGCGGGGGGGAGGAACCTCGGCGACAGCTTCCGCCGCATCGCTAATCCCTCTGCTGCCGTGTGGATGCAGAGGGACTTGGCGACGAGCTGTCGCCGAACTGTCGACGAACTGTCGCGCACACGCTCCCGTGTGCAGCGACAGCTACAATTGTCCCCCCGTGAGTACTTAGCTTTACTGACAATTATATGGAATTTAGTGCTGAGGATTGATACATCCATTGATTGTGACCAAAGTAGATACAGGAACCTTGGCACCTGAATTAACCCTTAAAGAGAACCCGAGGTGGGTTTGAAGAATATTATCTGCATACAGAGGCTGGATCTGCCTATACAGCCCAGCCTCTGTTGCTATCCCAAACCCCCCTAAGGTCCCCCTGCACTCTGCAATCCCTCATAACTCACAGCCACGCTGCTGACAAACATCTTGTCAGAGCTGGCTGTGTTTATCTCTATAGTGTCAGTCTGCTGCTCTCCCCGCCTCCTGCAGAACTCCAGTCCCCGCCTGCATACCTTCCCTCCCTGCAGATTGGAGGGAAGGGACGGGGGCTGGGACCGGAGCTATGCAGGAGGCGGGGGAGTAGCTGAGACTGACACTACAGATGTAAACACAGCCTCACAGCATGGCTGTGATTTATGAGGGATTGCAGAGTGCAGGGGGACCTTAGGGGGGTTTGGGATAGCAACAGAGGCTGGGCTGTATAGGCAGATCCAGCCTCTGTATGCAGATAACATTCTTTAAACACACCTCGGGTTCTCTTTAAAGTGTTTTGTGTACATGTGAGAGACCTAGAAGAGCAATTGTATTCTCCATCTGCATACAATGGCCTACTTCAGCCTATACTTTTTTGGGGGCATCTGTAAAAATGAATTTGTACAGCCATCCCTATATACCTCACTCACATTTTTTCAGTATCCTCATACATTGACTGTCAGGTAACTATTCGGAGTCATCTTCCCCAGGTCAGGTCCCCTGCAGGCAGAGGTAATTGGTGCCAGGCCCGGAATGGGCTCCTGTGGCGTTCGGGCTTAATCTGACACTTCCAGACTGTCACATGGGCTAATGCTGCAAATAAACTTCTACAACAAAATTATTAACTAAACATCCCCTGGGCTTCCCCTGGAAATGACCCAAACATGAACCCGAGGCAGCTGCTGCTTATACAGATGTGCCGCACTGTCTGTGCACGGACCAGAGCCTGCTGTGTACACAGCAATGGCCCAGATCCTCAAATCCCTGTTATTAAACTTAATTTATTGAGCACCAACATGTTACACAGCACTGTACAATAGTAAAATGTCTCATTACAATATTAACCAGTTGAGGACCACAGGCTTACACCCCTCTAGTGACCAGGCTATTTTTTACAATTCAGGCCACTGCAGCTTTAACAGCTCGCAGCAGGGCCGTATAACGTAGCCCACAAATAAATTTTGCCCCCTTTTTTTTGCCACCTACAGAGCTTTCTGTTGGCGGCATTTGATTGCTGCTGAAACGTTTTATTTTTTTTTAAAATAATTTAAAATGTTCCCTTTTTTTTTTAAATAAAATTGTCTTTTTTTTTCTTCCAAACCTCCCTCCCTCCCTCCAAGAGCCAATCACTATGAAAGGTGATCATCTTTTGAGCCACTCGAGGGGACAGCTCAGTGACAGCTGTCCCCGTACAGCGCTGCATGAGATTGCAGCTCTGCACAATGTAAATAAATGACGGTTTCGCCATCTAACAATCTGCCGACAACGATCTCTGCCGGCAGACTCAGCTCAGCCCCATTACTCAAGCGGGGATGCACACACATGATTCCCTGCAATACACTCCCCAGGACTTGATTCCGATTTTCCCTGGATGCATCAAAATAAGAAGAAAAACGCAGAAAAAACTCAGCATGCAGTACCAATTAAAAATCTCAAATTGGAATTGCATGTAGCGTGCAAGAGCCCTTAGGCAGTCCTGGGGAGCCACCTCGTGACCACCAATCGGCGTTAGGCGGTCGTAAGGTGGTTAAACACTGTCACACAAGGACACTGGGCAGCATAGTGGCATGGTGAATAGCACTTCTGCCTTGCAGCAATGGGCTCCTGTCACTATCAGCATGGAGTTTGTATGCTCTCCCTATGTCTGCATGGCTTTCCTATAGGCACTCTGGTTTCCTCCACTCCCCCCCCCCCCACACACACACACACACACGCACAACAACAAAAAAACCATACAGGTAATTGGCTTCCCCCTAAAAGTGGCCCACACTATGATGAACACATAACTGTGGTAGGGCTTTAGATTTCTTAGGGACAGTTAGGGACTATGTACTCTGTAAAGTGCTGCAGAAGATGTCAGCACTATGTAAATGCTAAATAACAATAATAATAATTGCAGTGCAGCGCTGGTACACAAAAAAGTGATGCAATAAACAATGGTGCGATCCTAACTGCAGGTGTGATTCTATTGGCTGCACGCTGGTGCACGTGAACATGAACTAAAAGAGCATCCCGGACAGAGTTGGTTTGGTTGAGGACAATATTAAGCACATGAGATGGTGGAGGCTGCTGTTAGGCACTGAAAGTGGTGGAACTGGAAATAGCATCCCGGCACCAGGCAGGGGAGGTAAGGGTTAGGATGTGATGGAGGTATGGGTTAAGCTCATGAGATGGTGGAGGTAGCAGCTGAGCACAGAAAGTGGTGGAACTAGCAGTTAGGCACAAGCTTGGAAGCGTCAGGAAAGGGACAATGTCAGGAGGGAAGCTTTGGAGGTCAGATGATGGGAGAAAAATGTTAAGGAGGGGGCTTGGAAGTTAGGTGTTGGGGAGGGGCCTTGGAGGTTTAGTTTCAGGAAGGGAATAATATAGGGGGAGGGTCTTTGGAGTTTATGGTTAGGTTTCATGAAGGGTTCTAGAATAAGGATGATGTTGGGGACGGGGCTTTTGAGGATATGGTAAGGTTCTAGCATAGGTATAATGTTGGGGAAGGGACTTTAGGGGTTATGGTTAGGTTTCAGGAAGGGGATAATGTTGGGGAAGGGGCTTTGGAGGTTATGGTTAGGTTTCAGGAAAGGGATAATGTTGGGGAATTGAGATGAGTGCTATATGTTAGGAAAGGAATAGGGTATTTTGCCGCATCGGATGACAATGGTTGTGAAAAAATGTACCCAAATAACAACCACGAGTGACCAATATCAGCTGTTTTGCCAGATCTAACCTGTGGATCAATTTCAGACAACAGTTGTGCAGATATTGTGCAGTTGGCCATTGTGTGCAACATCTTGCACACGTCATGGGAAATGTCACTTCCGATTGCATGCACAATATTCAAACAACAGTTGCATGACATTTCGGTGTGTGGCCATCATTTGAAAGACTTGTTTCTTTTTGCCGGTTTTAAGTCATATGTGTAATGTTGCTTGTTTGTTTGCGGCAACTTGAATCTAGCGTGTGTATGGACCTTGAATCACGATGAGAGGTTGAGTGTCTCTCCAGGTGTGAAGCGCTAGACGTGACGCTGGTGGGGGAGGATTCTGTACGGGGCTCAGCCTGTGATGAGGTTTCGGTGTTGTTGTTTGGTGTTTGTGGGACAGGAGGCATTCAGCACCCACATTGGGGATGAAAGGCCTTGCGGGAGATAAGAGAGGCGGCCGTAACTTCAATAACAAACAGTTCTCGTCAGTAGGGGCTCCTATTCCATCTCGGATCAGAAAGATGTTATTTTGTGATGAGAGGAGTGATGGCGCCGCCGTACCGTCCTGATTGATGGAGATCTTCACACGCAGACGGGGGTCTGATGGGCCTCTCAGGGTGGAGGTTTAACCCCTTCTACACCGCAGCTCTGATGGGTTCACCTATTGGCTGAGGGGTCCAGAATCACCACAACAGACTCATATTAGGTGTATTCACAAAGCATTGCTAACATCACAGGTAAACATATATATAACGTGCATTACACAAATAGCCCAATTCACATGATACAAATATATACCTTGCTTGTGTAATGTATGTCCTTGGCTTCTCCATTTATTATATGCCAGTTAGTGACCTCTCCACCACCTGCTCCACCTTTATAACTGATGTACAACATTTACCAGCTTATAGTGACCTCCCCACCACCTGCTCCACCTTTATAACTGATGTACAACATTTACCAGCCTTTAGTGACCTCCCCACCACCTGCTCCACCTTTATAACTGATGTACAACATTTACCAGCTTATAGTGACCTCCCCACCACCTGCTCCACCTTTATAACTGATGTACAACATTTACCAGCTTATAGTGACCTCCCCACCACCTGCTCCACCTTTATAACTGATGTACAACATTTACCAGCCTTTAGTGACCTCCCCACCACCTGCTCCACCTTTATAACTGATGTACAACATTTACCAGCTTAACCTCTTGCCGACCGCGTCACACCGATGGGCGTGGCCGTGGCGGCAGCCCCAGGACTGTGCTCCAACACTTTATCCTACACGTCGAACTAACCTACATCCCATAGACTTTTACTATCCCTTCCCCCAACCCTCCTGGTATACGTTTGATAGTGGATGTAGGCAAATTCGACGTGTAGGTTATCACGTCAGAACAACCGCCTAACGCCAATTGGCGTAAAGTCCTGGGGCTCTGTTTTGAATGAGATCGCGCGCACGCTGCACGCGCATCTCATTCTCGGAGGGCGGAGCTCCGCCCCCTCTTCAGTCTCCGAGCGGCTACTGCCGCTCGGGAGACTGTTAGACGGCGTAATCGTCGTCTATTTACCCGTACAGCGCTGCGATCGGCAGCAGCGCTGTACTGGGGACAGCCGTGTGACACAGCTGTCCCCCTGGGACACTGGAAAGCGATCGGCTCTCATAGGCAGAAGCCTATGACATCCGATCGCCACAATTGGCTGGCTGTGGGGAGGGAGGGAATATATTTAAAGCGACATACTTTTTTTTAATAAAAAGAGGAACAAAAATATTTGCACACAAAAAAATAAACAATCTGGGGGCGATCAGACCCCATCAACAGAGAGCTCTGTTGGTGGGGAGAAAAGGGGGGGGGGGGGGGAATCACTTGTGTGCTGTGTTGTGCGGATCTGCAGCTTAGTCTTAAAGCTGCAGTGGCACGTTTTTCTTAAAATGGCCTGGTCACTAGGGGAGTTTAGCACTGCAGTCCTCAAGAGGTTAAAGTATACCTGAACTGAGTAAAATTATTTAAAACTATCGGATAGCCTGGCATTGCCCGGGTATGTATTTGGCTGGTGTTGGCTCTGCCCACTTTTTCTAACCTTAACACACAATTACTCAATGACCTAGTTTGTGAGCTTTGCGGTCTTTGGCATCAATCTGATTGGCTGTGGCTCCAACCCCTTTTCTGCATTTTAACAGTACCAGGTTTGAAGCTTATATCAGTGCAAGAATGGCAGCAATTAAATATTCCCCATGAAAATCAATAGGTGAATTTTGATTGGCTTTTGTAGGCTCCACCCACTGTTCTGAATATTAATCCCAGTCATTTAGTGACCAACTGTGCAAAGTTTAAGTGTAAGAATGGCTGCAGTTTACATTTTCCCAGTGAAATTAGTATTTTTCTCTGTCCTCTTTTTGGTTATTGGGATAAAAAAGTATCATATATGTTATTCCAGGTAATGTATTATGTGTGTGCCAAATTTCATTCAAATCCGTTCAGCCATTGTTGTGTGATTGAGTAACAAACATCCAAACTTTCGCATTTATAATATTAGTGAAATAAACACATGATGTACCTGCGAATTTATTTTACATACTTACCTCGCTGTCAGTTCCTCTCAGAAGCTCACCATTTTCTTTTTATAACGACCACTTCCAGTTTTGAAAAGATTTTGTCAGAACTAAAATAGTTCAGTTGCTGTCAGTTATAACTGAAATGACAACTGATGAGCAAAGTAATGTCAATATTTCCCTATGGCTCAAGTGGGAGATATTACAGTTTAACAGTGTGCTACAGGAAGCTGTTATGGGTTAATGGCCATTTGATCACAGTGGACAAACAGGACGCAGGAGAGGAGAAAGAGAATGATGAGTAGACTATGCGGGAGGTGAGTATGATGTGTGTTTGTTTATTTTGACTTTTAATTTTCAGTTCAGGTTTACTTTAACACTGAGATATCACTTATGGGTGGAGGGACACCTGAAGCTCACACGTCCTCCAAACAGTAAAGGTTTCTGGATGCCGCCTGTACAGTAAGTATGGCAGCCTCCATATCCCTCTTAGTTCAGGTTTACTATAAGGTCAGTACAGTACCACTGTCCTCCAGTAGAGGGCACTGCAGGCCTGGCCACAACTGCGGTATGTCGTGTTATCACAGTATGTATTATAGCACACTGTACACACACACACACACACACACTGTACACACACACTGTACACACACACACACACTGTACACACACACTGTACACACACACGCGCGCGCAAGCACACACACACACACACACACACACACACACTTATTATCATCATCATTTACAGCACGGAATATTCCTTTGTGTCCAGTGAAAGCCCCTAGAAATTATTACAACATTATTATAATTACTTTTTCAAGCAATAATGACAGCCACTAACTGGCACAAATGACTGAGCTGCATCTATTTCCCAATACACAGTCCCTGCACATAGCTCTTCCAGCGCTGGAGTCGTGGGCTCACTTCCTATCAGTTTATAAGTTCAGTGACGCTGAAACAACAATGCACATGTAGAATAATTCATTTCTGACAATAGTTTCATTTGTGAGACTAACCTGTTTTACTGAGCCGAGTTCAAGTAACATCCAATTGTAATACTCTATATTAGCTTTGCTCAACCTTTTTACCCTGGAGGAACCCTGAAAATAACTTTTGGATCTCAAGGAACCCCTGCAAACAACTTTTTAAACTTGAGGAACCCCTGCATTTATTTTGCAGGAAGCTTGGTCTTAAAAATAGAGGAGGTTGTTTATTTCACTACTCCCTATTACATCGCCATGTATTATACTGTTTCCTAGTGCTTTTTATTAATGTGCTCATTATTATTCTGACCCGTAATTTAAGGTTTCATTTTACAGCACCCCCTATTACAATGTGCTGTTATACTTCCCCCACAATGTAGGAAATTGCCAAGGAACCCCTGCAGAGTACTCAAGGAACCCTGGTTGAGAAAGCCTGATCTATATACATGCTAAAAACTCCCTATACGTTGTATACATTCTGCACATCGTCTCCTGCTTCAATCAAACTACACTGAAAAGCAGTACAGATGTGTACCCCCTCCGGCCACTCCTGGCTGAAAACTCAGTTCTTTTCTTTTACGGTACAAGGGTTTCAATCCCTTCATTGTAGTAGCAGCACACTCCTCCCCTATGGGTTGGAGGGATCGGGATGGGGAGGAGTTTCATGCTTATGCTGTTGAACAAACAGTTACTGGCGTTCTGCAGTCATGTTATAAGCAATGCAGGGAGAGAAGAGATTAACATGGCACATGCAAGTTACATTACACAGAAAGACTACATTGTGTTGCAGATAAAATTAACGGCTGTTACATTCTGGTTGACTCTCATATATTGTGGGGTTATTTAAGGAGGATTGCTGGGACATAGACATGGAATAGTATTTCATATTGGGGGCTGTGGGGGGATCAGCAGTAAGTAATTGTCATGCACGATGTTAGTAATCCTTTGGCCACAAGGAAAAAACTAAAGATCTGTTTACTGAGATACATTTCGGGACATTGTGATGGATTCTTTGAATGTGGAATGTTGTCTACCAGTGGTTAACTGACAGATTCATGTCAATGCAGTGCATGGACAGAAAATCAAGAATATGCACATGTAATCACCTTTGGAGAATTGTATTTTGCCTTAAAGGACACTCGAGGTGAAAATAAACTAATGAAATAAACAATTGTATCTATCCTCCTTCTCCTAAAAATGACTTTTTACGATTTTCCACAGTTTTATTTTATATTTAACTAGCTGAAGACCCGGCGTTGCCCTGGTATGTATTTGGCTGGTGTTGGCTCTGCCCACTTTTTCTATCCCTAACACACAAACACTCAATGACCAAGTTTGTGAGCTTTGGGGTCCTTGGCATCATTCATTTGTAAATTAAACAAATCTGATTGGCTGTTCGTGGCTCCACCCCTTTTCTGAATTTGAACCCCAGTCACCCAAAGGCTAAATGTACCAGGTTTGAGGCTTATACCATTAGCAGTGCAAGAATGGCAGCAATTGAAATATTGTCCTTGAAAACCAATATGTGAATTTTGATTGGCTTTTGTAGGTTCCACCCACTTTCCTGAATATTAATCTCAGTCACCCAGTGACCAACTGTGCAAAGTTTGGGAACCCTGCCATTAACAGTGTAAGAATGGCTGCGGTTTACATTTTCCCAGTAAAATTTGTATTTGTCTCCGCCCACATTTTGTAAACTTGACACACAGTCACTCAATGACCAAGTTTGTGAGCTTTTGGGTTCCTGGCATCAAAATTGTGTGAATGAAAGCAGTTTATCCAGCAAATAAATATGATTGGCTGTTTGTGGCTTCATCCCCTTTAGTGAATTTGAACATTTGTCACCCAATGACTGACTGTAGCAAGTTTGAAGCCTCTGCCATTAACAGTGTAGCAATGGCAGCAATTTAAATATTCCCATTGAAAATCAATAGGTTAATTTTTACTGGCTGTTTTAAGCTCCACCCACTTTCCTTAATATTAATCCCAGTCACCCAGTGGCCAACTGTGTTAAGTTTGAGAATCCTGGTATTAACAGTGTAGGAATTGCTGCAGTTTATATTTTCCCATGTAAAAAGTAAGTTGTTTTTGGCTCTGTCCACTGTTTCTAACCTTGACATACAGTCACTCAAAGACCAAGGTTATGATCTTTGGTGACCTTGGAATCAATAATTTGCATCTTCCCATTGTAATTAAACAAATGTGGCTGTTTGTGGCTCCGCCTTTTTCCAGAATTTGAACTCCAGTCACCCATTGACAGACTGTACCAGATTTGAGGCCTTTGCCATTAAGAGTGTAAGAATGGCAACAATGTAAATATTCCTCTTGAAAAGCAATAGGTGAGTTTTAATTGGCTTTTGTAGGCTCCACCCACTTTTCTGAATATTAATTCCAATCACCCAGTGGCAAACTGTGTCAAGTCTGAGAACCCTGGCATTAACAGTGTAAGAATGGCTGCAGTTTATATTTTCCCATGTCAAAAAATGTAGTTGATGGCTCCGCCCACTTTTTCTAACCTTGACATACAGTCACTCAATGACCAAGTTTATGAGCTTTGAGGTCCTTGGTGTCAATCATTTGTATGTTCCCATAGAAATGAAACAAATCAGATTGTTTGTGGCTCTGCCCCTTTTCAGAATGTGAACCCCAGTCACCCAATGACCGACTGTACCAGGTTTGAGGCCTTTGCCATTGAGATTGTAAGAAAGGAAACAATGTAAATATTCCCCTTGAAAATCAATAGGTGAGTTTTGATTGGCTTTTGTAGACTCCACCCATTTTTCTAAATATTAATCTCAGTCACCCAGTGGCCAACTGTGTCAAGTTTGAGAACCCTGGCATTAACAGTGTAAGAATGGCTACAGTTTATATTTTCCCATGTAAAAAAAATAGTAGTTGGTTCCACCCACTTTTTCTGACTTTGACATGCAGTCACTCAATGACTAAGTTTATGAGCTTTGGGGTCCTTGGTATCAATCATTTGTATACTCCCATAGAAATTAAACAGTGAAAGAATGTACCAGGTTTGAGGCATCTGCTATTAACTGTGTAAAAATGGCAGCATTTTAAATATTCTCCTTGAAAATCAACAGGTGAATTTTGATTGGCTATTGTAGGCTCCACCCACCACCTGAATATTAATTCCAATCACCCAGTATCTAATGGTGCAAAGTTTGAGAACTCTGCCATTAACAGTGTATGAATGGCTGCAGTTTATATTTTCCCAGTAAAATTTGTTTTTGGCTCCACCTACTTTTTGTAACCTTGACTCACAGTCACTCAATGACCAAGTTTGTGAGCCTTTGGGTTCCTGGCATTAAAAATGTGTGAATGGAAGCAGCAGAGCCGGGACAAGGTCCACCAGCACCCAAGGCTAAGAGACCAAACTGCGCCCCTCCATCCCTCCCACCCCAGCCATCACACACGGATTTCTATTAGACTAAGATGCGCCCCGGGGCCCCCAACCCCCCCAACACCTTAATCTCTAGTTATCTAGCTTGCAGTCACTGTCATGTATCCACATATCTTATTTCTCTCTGCTTCAAACACAATATAGAAATGATAGCTGAGCTGAGTGCGCCCCTTCCTACACAGCGCCCTGAGGCTGGAGCCTCTCTCGCCTCTGCCTCGGCCCTGGGAAGCAGTTTATCCAGAAAATAAATCTGATTGGCTGTTTGTGGCTCCGCCCCATTAATGAATTTGAACCCCAGTCACCTAATGACCGACTGTAGCAAGTTTGAAGCTTCTGCCATTAACAATGTAAGAATGGCAGCAGTTTAAATATTCCCCTTGAAAATCAATAGGTGAATTTTGATTGGCTGTTGTAGGCTCCACCCACTTTCATAAATATTAATCCTATTCACCTAGTGACCAAATGTGCCAAGTTTTAAAACTCTGCGATTAACAGTCTAAGAATGGCTGCAGTTTACATTTTCCCATTTAAAATAAATGGCTGAAATTTGATTGGCTGTTTTATGCTCCGCCCACTTTTCCTGGATTTGCAACCTCAGTCACCAAGTGACCAACTGTGCCAAGTGTGGGGACTCTGGCTTGATTACTGTGAGAATGGCAGCCGTTTACATTTTTTCCATTGACATGAATGTGGGAAACGAGACCCCCAGAACATATCATCACACACACACACACACACACACACACACACACACACACACACACACACACACACACACACACACACACACACACACACACACACACACACACACACACACACTTTCCACATTTTGTCACATTACTGCCACCAACATGAATCAATTTTATTGGAATTCCACTTGAAAGACCAATACAAAGTGGCGTACACGTGAGAAGTGGTACGAAAATCATAAATGATTCAAAACATTTTTTACAAATCAGTAACTGCGAAGTGGGTTGTGCATAATTATTCAGCCCCCTGAGTCAATACTTTGTAAAACCACCTTTTGCTGCAATTACAGCTGCCAGTCTTTTAGGGTATGTCTCTACCAGCTTTGCACATCCAGAGACTGAAATCCTTGCCCATTCTTCTTTGCAAAACAGCTCCAGCTCAGATTAGATGGACAGCGTTTGTGAACAGAAGTTTTCACATCTTGCCACAGATTCTCCATTGGATTTAGATCTGGACTTTGACTGGGCCATTCTAACACATGAATATGTTTTGTTTTAAACCATTCCATTGTTGCCCTGGCTTTATGTTTAGGGTCATTGTCCTGTTGGAAGGTGAACCTCCGCCCCAGTCTCAAGACTTTTGCAGACTCCAAGAGTTTTTCTTCCAAGATTGCCCTGTATTTGGCTCCATCCATCTTCCCATCAACTCTGACCAGCTTCCCTGTCCCTGCTGAAGAGAAGCACCCCCAGAGCATGATGCTGCCACCGCCATATTTGACAGTGGAGATGGTGCATTCTGAGTGATGTGCAGAGTTAGTTTTCCACCACACATAGCGTTTTGCATTTTGGCCAAAAAGTTCAATTTTGGTCTCATTTGACCAGAGCACCTTCTTCCACATGTTTGCTGTGTCCCCCACATGGCTTGTGGCAAACTGCAAACAGGACTTCTTATGCTTTTCTGTTAACAATCGCTTTCATCTTGCCACTCTTCCATAAAGGCCAACTTTGTGCAGTGCACAACTAATAGTTGTCCTATGGACAGATTCCCCCACCTGAGCTGTAGATCTCTGCAGCTCGTCCAAAGTCACCATGGGCCTCTTGACTGCCTTTCTGATCAGCGCTCTCCTTGTTCGGCCTGTGAGTTTAGGTGGACGGCCTTGTCTTGGTAGGTTTACAGTTGTGCCATACTCCTTCCATCTGAATGATCGCTTGAACAGTGCTCCGTGGGATGTTCAAGGCTTTGGAAATATTTTTGTAGCCTAAGTCTGCTTTAAATTTCTCAATAACTTTATCCCTGACCTTTCTGGTGTGTTGTTTGGACTTCATGGAGTTGTTGCTCCCAATACTCTCTTAGACAGCCTCTGAGGCCGTCACAGAGCAGCTGTATTTGTAGTGACATTAGATTACACACAGATGCACTCTATTTAGTCATTAACACTCATCAGGAAATGTCTATGGGGAACTGACTGCACTCAGACCAAAGGGGGCTGAATAATTACGCACACCCCACTTTGCAGTCATTGATTTGTAAAAAAATGTTTGGAATCATTTATGATTTTCGTTCCAATTCTCACCAGTACACCACTTTGTATTGGTCTTTCACGTGGAATTCCAATACAATTGATTCATGTTTGTGGCAGTAATGTGACAAAATGTGGAAAACTTCAAGGGGGCTGAATACTTTTGCAACCCTCTGTATATAGATTCCACTTTTTAAGTTTTTACTGTTTTATTGTTTTTGCCCAATGACACATTCATTGAAGTATGCCAGAGCTAAAATCTATGAACTATTGATTTTTATCTCTTTCCTGCACTCAGAAGATATTTTCTGCCAGGAAAGTGTTTTATAGTTGTAGTTTCTTATCAGTGAGGGTCACACTGTAGTCTGACCCAGTCCTGACTCAGACAGGAACTGCCACTTACATACCTGATGTTTAACTCTTTCAGGCAAAGAAAGAAAAAAAGGAACACAGCCTAGTTATTATTTGTGTGCTTGGCACTGTACATACACATGTCTATCTCATCATGTCACCTGTCCCCTTAGGTATCCTTTAAAATGAAAAATGAAATGAAAAAAAGGCTGATACTCACCTAGGGAGAGGGAAGGCTCTGGATCCTATTGAGCCTTCTTCCCTGTCTTCTCTTGGTCCCCTCATTCCAGGGCTGTCACCCCTGTTGTATGTATTTGTTGCCTTCTGGGACCCTTGGAAAGCTTCAGGAGCACTTGTGTTCCAAGTGCTCCCAAAGACGTGCAGCTCCATACTGCACATGCTGCCCGTCCAAAGAAGCACTCAGGGAGACGAGCGCTCCCAAAGCCTTCCGAGGGCTCCCAGAGGTGGCGTAACTTCACCAGGGGACATTGCTGGAACGAGGGGACAGGGAGAGCTCAATAGGATCCAGAACCTTCCCTTCCCATAGGTAAGTATCTGACTTTTTTTATCACCAGAGATTTCCCTAAAGTGAATGGGAACCGCATTAAAAAAAATGAAACAGATACTCACCCAAGGAGAGGGAAGTCTCTGGGTCCTATAGAGCCTTCCCGCTCCTCTCCTGGTCCCCTCGTTCTAGTGCTGGCTCGCCCGGTAGCAGTATTTGACTAAATTAGTCAAATACTGCTTTACCCGGCCGAAGGAGGCTTCAGAAATCTTCAGGGAGCCTGAGTGCAGGGTGGCCCTGTACTGCACCTGCGCAAGCACGCTCTCTTGCACACTCACGCCTGTGCAGTAGGGAGCCACACGTCTTCGGGAGGACACGGCTCCCGAAGACTTCCAAATAACCTTTCGGTGGGGGATTGGAATGGGGGGGGGGGGGAGCCAGCACAGGATAGAGAGCACCGAGAGAGGAGACGGAAGACTCTATACGACCCAGAGCCTTCCCTCTCCTTAGGTATTTGCTTCATTTTTTAAAAAATGCGGTTCCCATTCACTTTAAGCGATGAGGCATCTAGTTTGGATTTTTTTCTGTTGGGAAGAGGAAGATGACTGGTTCTTTTGATATTTTTCCTTCAAAATTACAAGTGTGGATCAGTACGGATGAATAACATGATGGTTTCTGGTGATCCACAGATGTCCAGGGGTGCCTCGCAGGGTTTGGGTTATGAGTCCTTCTTTAAGGGACACTTAAAGGAATCATAAGCCCCCCCCCCCTAATCTACTTATCCGTGGCATCCTCCAGCTCCTTCCCGGCAACATGTCCCACAACGCAGCTCCACTCGCAGCCCGCGGCCAGGTGTCCCCGCCGGTTACTGCGCCTGTGCGAGCGCCGCTGTCAATTACGGCTGGTAGAAGCCCCAGGCAAGTAAATCTGATTTTTTTATCCCTTTATTCCTGGCTTAAATTTCCCTTTAAGGCATAATTGCACTTTGGTTTCAGTTCTGGAACCAGAGCAGGTTTCTAAAGGTGGCCACTATTGATTAAATTTGCCTAACAGTTTGGGATTGCTAACGGACAAAAATCTCCTAACCAATCCAATCAGGTTAATGGGATCGAACCTGAAATTCGGATTGATTTCATTAATCTGACCAGAATGGTTAAGAGATTTTGTCCATTAGAGATCCCAAACTATCATTTACCATCGTTCATAAGAAGAATGGTTTGTAATCGATCGTTCTGCAAATTGTATCATTAGTGGCCACCTTTAAGGAATCTGGATTAGTTGAAAGCTTCTCCTGTAGCTTGAGTGGTCATTGAAGAGATTTCATGATTGAAGAGATTAGATTCAGTGGTGAAAACCAGGATGATCTCAGTGATGAATAGCATTAATCCCATGGTGAACCTTCCATGCCACACATTGCTCCTATTCTGCCTTCAAGGTGGGGTTCATCGCTGGTTGATTGGTTCCATATGTCTTGCTGCTCCCAGGATGATGGTTGCACCTCAGGGGCCGGTACTTTGTGTGATGGTCATGTATGGTACTCTGGAGGCATTTATCACGTTTTATGGTTGCATTTTCTTATGTTATTTAAAAAAAACAAAAGTTTGCTTTCCTAAAACAGAAAGAATTTGCGATAATTCAGGTTGGAGTGAGCTCGAGATGTCTCCCAGGCACCACTGCTGAATATATGCAAATTAACCATTGTACCCTTAGAAGCTAAACACACCTCCAGAACCGCTGGAATGCAATGATGTGTCAGCTTGTTAATATGTACAGAGCCATAATAATCCAACATGCATACAGACTGTTATGTTATTTAATGACTGGTTTCTGTAGCCTGTTGGATTGTCTAATTGAAGGGCCACTCTGGTGTCTTCAAATCGGTTTAAGTTGCCTGTCCATTTATTCGGGGCGTATGATTGGTCTTTGCGTGATGAATACATTGCGTCAGTGCTATACTGATGATGTCACTTCATCTTATATATTATATATGCTTGTTTCCCAGAATTTCTCTCTGTTGTCACTGGGTGACAGTTCTCAGGGTGTCACAGAGCAGACCTTCTGTGTGTCCCTTGGGATGATTCACTTTATGCTGACACAAGAAATCACACAGTCACACTATAAATTCCACATTCCTCCACAAAAAGCTCTTTGTTGCTACAGTTCAAAGACTGATTGGGATCCGCTGAACTATCTACAGTAAATCTGCACGCACAATGCCATCCGGGTCACCGATCTCCAAAGACAAAACACACATCAAAGTGTCTGAGACAGACAGAGACACCCGGTACTGCCTAGTGCTGCCCAACATATAAGTGTGCTAACAAAGGCCACCCCCACTCCAAAGCAGGGACACTAATCAGTCACCTGCCTTCCTGATACAATTACTACAGAGCAGTACCTGAGCAAATCAAATAACACAGCTTATTCTGTACGTAAGGAGGCTGCACAGTATGACTTCTCTTTTACTGTATGCCGGGTATAATTCTCAGTATCTGCTCTTATTCTGTATGTATGTATGGAGGCTGCACAGTATGACTTCTCTTGTCCTGTATGCTCGGTGTAATTCTCAGTATATGCTCTTATTCTCTATGTATAGAGGATGCACAGTGTGGCTTCTCTTATCCTGTATGCTAGGTGCAATTCTCAATATCTGCTCTTATTCTGCTTGCATGGAGGCTACATAGTAGCACTTCTCTGGGTACGGTGCTCAGTATTTGCTCTTGTTCGGTGTATATGCATGATGCACAGTAGCACTTCTCCAGGTGTGGCTCTCAGTATCTGCTCTCGTTCTGTGTGTATGGAGGCTGCACAGTATGGCTTCTCTTGTCCTGTATGCCAGGTGTAATTTCCAGTATCTGCTCTTATTCTGTGTGTATGGAGGCTGCACAGTATGACTTCTCTTGTCCTGTATGCTGGGTGTAATTCTCAGTATCTGCTCTTATTCTGTATGTATGGGGACTGCTCAGTATGATTTCTCTTGTCCTGTATGCTGGGTATAATTGTCAGTATCTGCTCTTATTCTGTATGTATGGAAGCTGCACAGTATGACTTCTCTTGTCCTGTATGCTGGGTGTAATTCCCAATATCTGCTCTTATTCTGTATGTATGGAGGCTGCACAGTATGGCTTCTCTTGTCCTGTATGCTGGGTGTAATTCCCAGTATCTGCTCTTATTCTGTATGTATGGAGGCTGCACAGTATGGCTTCTCTTGTCCTATATGCTGGGTGTAATTCCCAGCATCTGCTCTTATTCTGTATGTATGGAGGCTGCACAGTATGGCTTCTCTTGTCCTATATGCTGGGTGTAATTCTCAGTATCTGCTCTTATTCTGTATGTATGGAGGCTGCACAGTATGGCTTCTCTTGTCCTATATGCTGGGTGTAATTCCCAGTATCTGCTCTTATTCTGTATGTTTGGAGGCTGCACAGTATGGCTTCTCTTGTCCTGTATGCTGGGTGTAATTCCCAGTATCTGCTCTTATTCTGTATGTATGGGTGCTGCACAGTAGGACTTCTCTTGTCCTCATGTCCTGTATGCTGGGTGTAATTCTCAGTCTCTGCTCTCGTTCTGTATGTATGGATGATGTACAGTATGACTTCTCAGGGCGTGGCTCTCAGTGTCTGTAGAATGGATTGGCTTGGTGTTGCATCAGTCAGTAGCAGGACAGGTGTGATGCAGGAGGATGGTGTGTGGAGGATTTCCTGTTGGATGAGTGGCGTCTGTCTCACCAGATTTTCAGTAACTTGGCACAATGGTTGCATCATGCTGGCTGGCCAGGTCCTGGCACACAGTGAGACAGACAAGGATTTGGCAGCCAGCGGTTGTTGTAGTTCAGTCACCTTTGTGGAAATCTCCATGATCCAGACTTTTCATCCATGTGAGGTTTCTCCTTCCTCTGGTCTCACATTTCACAGATCTCACATTGGTGGCATTTTCTTCAGGAATCCAGCCAAGCCGGCTCTGCAGAATGTGACTCTTGTGGGATTACTGGAAGTTCTCCCATCAGCCAGCAGCTGGGTCACTCTCTTACATTCAATAAGCCCCGTACACACCACGGGGCTTGTGTTGCTAGGAAGAGATTGGTACACGATCACAGTGCAGTGCAGACGCTGTACAGACCAGTCATTAGCCTCCAGGCTAGCTACACGTCTGTTGCTATGAAGGGGGGGGGGGGGGGGAGAGAGAGAAGGAACGAGCGGATTCGCGTAAGCGTGGATACTAAAGCCTTCAGGTGATGCTCAGGGCTGGTTCTAAACTTTTTGCTGCCTGAGGCAAGTTTGTGAGTATGCCCCAAGTAAAGTTCACACCCCACCCGCCATTTTACTCATTCATTTAATGTTCCCAGTCAGCAAGGGAGCATACAACTTGAGACATGACATACTGCAGCTCAACACAATAACACACTGGCTGGCTGGGTGAGAGTCTGTGACAAACAAACTGTTCACCCTCAACCAGTCGGCTGTCCTCCATTCCTCCTCACTCAGGACAGCAACTCCACCTCCTCCCTTCTACTTTTACCATGGTGGGCAGTTACCATGCAATGTTCAGTGTTGTCAGTATCAGTCTCTGCAGTTACCATGGTGATGTGCAGTGTTGTCAGTGTCAGTCTCTCCGGTTACCGTATTGATGTCCTGTGTTGTCAGTCTCTGCAGTTACTGAACTTGGGTGATATTTAGGCCTGAACATGATGGATTAATGAATAGCTGCTCTCCTCCTCCTGGTATGCTGCCAGTGCCAGCCTTGCCCGAGGACAGAGCCTGGCACAGGACTCCTTGGTCTTCTCTGCTGTCCGGGAGGGTGACAGGTAATGTAACACCTGCTTATGTAAAGGAACGTTCCTTCAATGGACACATAAGGAGCTGCCGTAACCTGATGTAACATAAATAATCCATTACATAAGACAACAAACAGGCTGGGTCTTTTCTGAGTGGGGGATTATAATATCAGACGAACACATTACATGCTGATTATTACCCCACAGAGAGGTGTCAAGTGACAATATATCATGCCATGAACCTGTCTCACCGGGCAGGTTACCGTAGGGTGGGGTGTGATACTTCCTTGCATCAGCTCTGCCTGCAGTTACCTCCCTTTACTTCCAGGATTATGGAAATATTCAGTATTAAGCAGCACATTGATGATCTCATACATGGGCCAGACTTCAGCTTCTACCAAACATCCAATCAAAACACTCGGTCTACCTGGTTATGGAGTACCACCTGGGATAAGTGGCGGTTCCAGCTTCAGATTTTTGGGACGACACAAAAAATATGTCCGGAGGTCACAAGCTTGGTGGATGAGGCTGAAAGCATAAGCATCACTGTGCTAGGTGGGGCAGTTGAAAATATATCTGCATGTTGCCAAGTGGGATGGTAAGGCTGGCTATATGTTAGGATGCCAGCAAAGGTAGTTAGGCAAGACTAGTAAACAAAAAACTGGAATAATAGGCTCTGGGGGTAGGTGGTAGTACTAAGGCTGGAAAAACAAATAACATTTATATTGTGCTTTTCTCCTGGCAGACTCTAGGACACACTCAGAAACAGCGTTAGAGAGTCTAGCCCAAGGACTGATTGCTGAATAGGTGCTGGCTTACTGAGCAGGAAGAGCCAAGATTCAAACCCTGGTTGCCTGTGTCAGAGGCAGAGCCCTTAACCATTACACCTTCCATTCACTACACAACATCCAAAAAGGTAAGTCTGTAAGGGGGGATAAGAAGGATATAATCAAGGGAAGGGATAGGGGAGAAGAAGGATATAATCAAGGCTGCCAAGTGGCCAGGGGAACGAGCTTGGAACAGTATGTATACAGAGTCACGGTGCCAAGTGTTCGGTAACGCTGAAAGGATAATCAACTCGAAAGGAGATGTATGTAGGTGCCACATAGCCATGATTGGCACAGAGTAGTTCTCTCTAATGACCAATCATACTCTCACCACACTGATACAATACAGTATGTCTCACTTTATTCTAAGAATGGACGATTTGTTTGCACATTGCTCTGCAGGCTATTATAAAGCTTCACAGCCAAGCCACGATGTTAGACAGAACCTCTGAAGGATCTGATCACCACTCGTAACACAATAACAGAGGCTACAAAAGGTTTTGTTATATTGGAACCTTCTTCCAGAGTGTGAGAAACATGAAGGACTGTATTAGTAGAATGCACAAACCCTCCTCAGCTATTAGCCAGGGCGTCATCCATCCAAAGTCCCAGAGGAGAAAGGTACGATTGAAAATCTTCTGACATACAACTTGGCAGTCATCCTCTTTGGCCAACGAGTGTATCTACTGAAAACACAAACCATCTCGGGAGACGGCAGAGAACAACATGAACTGTTTTCTGTTTTACTGAGTAATAAACACAGCAAAGACTGGAACAAAGTTCAGCCCGGAGATATAGGGAGATTTGTTCTTGGGCTGCCTCTGAATGAAACCCAAAGATTATGCAACCAGGAATCTAACCCATCCCGAAATTCACAATATCCACACTTTACGACACTCAACAGCTTAATTCATCTGACGAATGGAGACTGAGACCATGCAGTGGAAGAAGTTTTACCAACACTAACAGGTTGTAATGCAACTGCCGATCGTCAAGTACTCCAGGATCCTCCATGTTGTAATTCTAATCCAGCCAGGAAGTGAGCAGAACTGCTGTTCCCAATCACTAAAGATCTCAAAGCTGCATTAAAATCTCATATTGTTGTTGAAGTCCAGGAGCAGAGTAGAGCTGTGTAAACTCATCTTAACATGAACTTGGGCCCAGGTGTTTATCAGAGAGATTTGGCCTTAATTGTAAGTTGCGCCCACTCTGTTCTCCATCATTAGGTCGCTCACAAACGCCAACTGTGACTTAACCGTTGCCTGGGTAATCTTGCTGAACTGAAATGAACTGGCAACTGAAGGGGCTAAGTGATGAAGGAGCAGTTGGGCAGAGTTTACCATTTAGGCCCAAATCTCACGCCATAAACGGACTCAAACCAGTTCACTTTAAAGAAAACCTGAGCTGAAAAAAGTCAAAATAAACACACATCATACTTACCTCCTGCATGGTCTACTCATCAATCGCTGTCTCCTCTCCTGCGTCCTGTGTGTCCCCTGTGATCAATAGAATTCTCTGTCCTCCATTTTAAAAATGGCAATGACCCCGTAACAGCTTCCGGGTCAGCACTCCGTTAAGGTGTAATATGGCCCACTTGAGCCATAGGGAAACACTGACATTACCTTGCACATCAGTTGTCCTTTCAGTTATAACTGATAGCATCTGATCATCTGATATTGATGGAAAGAAAGGAGTGTACACACTATGCAATTTCCCACCAGACTGATGGGTCCAGTCAATAATTTCCGACAGATCCTATCTGATTTCCGATCATTTTTATGATTGATTTTGTACAGAAAAGAGTGGAAAATGGATCAGAAAAAAATCGGAAATCAGATCGGACCTGTCGGAAATTTACCAGGCATAAGGCTTTCAGCTTTCAGAGAGACAAGTCTGACTAGATCTAGTCAGAACTGGAAGGAATTGTTATGCTGGGAATACACGATGCGTTTTTGCGTTCGTTTTTGCCGTCGTTTTCGCTTTCGATCGATTCTACTCTCGATTCACTGCTCGATTCCCCTCTCGATTCCTTATCTTTTCTTATCAATTACATTCACTTGAATGAGGAGAATCGAAACGAAAGTAGAATCGACCAGATCCAACAGGTTGGAATTTATCTATCGAACCCATCTATCTAAAGTAAAAACTTAACGTGTATTCCCAGCATAAGAAGAAAATGGGGAGCTTCTGAGAGGAACTGATGGTGAGATAAGTATGTAGTATCCATTTGCAGGTACATCATGCGTTTATTTGAAATAATTTTACTCGGTTCAGGTTCCCTTTAAGTCTTTCACCATTATCTAGATACAATTTAACCAGATACCTCCTCCCTGATAATCAATGGTAAACTACCTCTGCTGGATGGTGCAACATGGAGCTGATAGCACAGGGCAGGCTGTGATTTGCCTGAAAAGTCCTGAGTTACAGTATTAAGAACAAATACCCACAGCATGCCACATCGTAATGGGTCAAAACCTTCTTCCTACCTGCAGTTTCCAGAACTATTATTTGCCTCCAACATCCAGACTACGTGCTGTGGTCATCCTGAGTTCCGGGCCTCTACTTGGCAGTGATCTCAGCATGGTGGTGTCACCAGGAAGATGACCTCTGGAGGAGAGGTAACTTGGGGACCCTCTATGACATTCATGATGACATTTTAGGAGAAACAGCTCCAGTTTTCTGGAAACCAAATGGTCCTAGTCTAGTGTGACCACCAACCAGGTTGAAGCCATGGATGTGTCAGGAGTGTGATATGTGACCCAAGTGGTAGTGGAGATGGTTGGTGACTCTGCTTGGGCTGTGCAGTACCCCGCTGGGCTGGAGCAATCTTGTGTCAGCAGCATTTGGGGTACTAGGATTTGGGAAAAGCCTAATTTTTGTGTGACTCTCAGTCAGACCATGTCAGGCCAATGGTGGCCTTTTCCATAACATCTAAAATTGACTTGACATCTGTGACCACATTTTAATCATAGCGAGTTGTGGAATACATTTTGATGTGTCTATAGCTTGGACCCCTGTCAACTAAAATTTAGGTAGGGGAAAAACTCAGTAAAAAAATGTAATTTTCCAAATTATGATCAAACTTGGAAATGTTTCGGCAAAACTACCGAGCACAAGCACAAAGGGACACTAATGCACTTAGGGGATCTGTCAGTTCAGTTGGTTGTTGCAATATTGAACACAGTTACCGCCGTGCACACGATCAAGCCTTTGTGCTTGAGAATTATCGCCATTTCCAATCGATCCATATGACCAATTTTGGCCAGAATTTGATTTAAAAGATCAATCAGGCAGATATGTTGCAGTACCGATTCTCTTCCAATTCAATAAAATGATTGCATGGGAAGGTCAATTGGCTCACAATATCGAGTAATTTCGGGCACCCTTTCTGCTGAGACTGGGATCAACTGACTGACCCGTCTGGACTTTCTGATCTTCTAGTCATGCTGCAAACCTGGCAAGGTTGTATTGGGTCATATCAGACCACAGCAGGGTGTGCTGAAGAGTAGTGCTGGGAATATACCTTGAGTTTTTTTTTTGCAGTAAGATGGCTCGATAGATAATTTCCAACAGGTCCTATCTGATTTTTGATAGTTTTTCTGATAGATTTTTTCATAGAAGTGGATGGAAATTGTTCAGAAAAACGATCGGAAAATCGATCGGAAAGTAAATCTGCCCAAAAAACCTCATTGTGTATTCTGCAGTCACACACAGCAATAAGAGGGATAACTTTTAGTAACACCAGAATGTGTTTAGTGTGATTGCATACACACTACCAACAGATGTTGGGGATCAAGGCCTGATCCCCTTGAGCGACATCGCTGGGCCGGGCTGCACACACGCATGTCAGCTGTTTAGCTGATGATGTGCTGTGTTGCTATGCAGGGGGGCTCTGGAGGGACAAAGATCGCCGCATGCGTGATGTCGGGAGGGGAAGCAGCTCGAAAAATGGGATCAGCAAGGGGTCGCGTCACTGGGAATGAGTAGATCGGCCAAGTTGATCACTCACTGGTTGAGGGTCGATGCTTGCCGTACATATGCCTGATTATCAGCTGAGGCGATCGGTATTAAAACTGTAGGGGGGTAGGGGGAAAATTAAAACTGTAGGGGGGTAGGGGGAAAAGAGTTGAACTCACCTGGGGCTTCTAATGGTCCCCACAGGCATACTGTGCCCACGCAACCACTCACCGATGCTCCAGTTCCCGCCACACCCTCGGTCCCACTGACGACAACAGAAGCGTACTGCGCAGGCGCAGACCGTACTGGGCCGGCACAATACACTCTTGGTGACGTCAGCGGGAACGAGGGTGTGGCCACGCAGGCGCAGTGGTTTTCTGACTTTTAAGTCGGAAATTCCAGAAGTGAACCTGAGGCGGTAGCATCTGTTAGTGGCTGTGTGGGCACAGGACACCTGCGGAGGATCATTAGAAGCCCCAGATGAGTTCAACTCTTTTCCCTCATACCGCCCTACAGTCGTCCTTTAAGTCAGGCATGTGTATGAGGCTTAAAGGGTACCTGCTACAAAGGATAAAAAAAGTTTTATACATACCTGGGGCTTCCTCTAGCCCCATTTACGCTGATCCGTCCTTTGCCATCCTCCGCTGCCACTAGGATCCTCCACAATTTGGCCTGGTAACTCAGCAAGTCGGCACAGACGCAGTACGGCTGCACACTCCCCAGTCACACTCCCACAGCTGACAGCGTTCTGCACCTGCGTTGTAGTACTTCGCAGGTGCAAAACTCTCCTGGCAAAGGGAGTGCGAAGGGGCGGTGCTCGGCCGTACTGCACCTGTGCCGACTGTCCGAGTTACCGGGCCAGATTACGTATGATCAAAGCAGCAGCGAAGGACGACGAGGGACGGATCAGCTTAAAGGGGGCTAGAGGAAGCCCCAGGTATGTATAAAACTTATTTTATCCTTCGTCTCAGGATTACTTTAACTCATTTTTCTTTCATCAGCCCTTTCTGTGATCTGATATGGATCCCATGCTAAGAATGCAAAGTGTTCCTAGCTAAAGCTTGGTACATAACCTTAACCGCTGTCTCCTGAAACAAACGACAGGTTGGCTGAGAATCGTTAAAAAAAATGTGTCTCAAAGATGAAAAAGACGATTATTGTCCATGTAGACCAATTTATCATGACAGATTGGTTCAAACAATAATCGGTGTTAGTCCCACGCACTAAATGAAGAGAAACGATTGCACCATTCAAATGACTCGTGTGTCGAATTTCGCACTTCCGGGTCCTCATTTTCGCACACTCCCCCTAACGATCCGATCGTTATGCCATTGTTTAATTCAACCGCGCACCAACAATGTTCATTCAACTCAAGTGCCGGTGATCGAGCCTGTGCACAGACTTTAATATCAGGCAATCTGCAATGAATTCAGACCAGTCCTGGGGATTCCTTTACATTCCCTGGAATTTATTACAAATATCCTGCTGTTAAGCTCAGTACACAGGCTGTAGTGCAGAAGCATTCTCTTGTGGTGATGCTAGGAGACATCTGCGAGGATGTGCCCAGATCTGATGAGATTCTGAGTGTGTACACACAAACACGTCACTTTACACCGATTGTGCTGTAGCCATTAGTCTGGCCTGATGTTGCCACCCGACCGGCGATCTTTCATCAATGTCCTGATCTCCCACCTCGGCTGTAAACAGCCCCCATCCGTTCCTGCTTACACAACGACCATCTTGTCTCTCATCGTTGAGCCCCTCAGATGTGGCGGTCATTATGCGGCCATCTTTCATGTCCCCGGGCCTGGCTGGAGATGTACTGACCCATCATCCTCTGTAGCCGTCTCTTTCACATGCAGCGGAGCAGATGGAAGAGGATTATCTCCTCCTCTGTGATCTCCAGTCAGCTGGATGAAAGGGCAAATTACCTGCAACCTCTCATCACCGAAACCGCCGGCCGCTGTTCTAGCCACTGATCTCCGGCCTGTGCGGACAGCTGGGGCTACTAAAGGCCCACATTACACCTGCGGCACATGAAAGACGGGAGTGTCTCCAGCTCATTATCCTGTCATGGTAGACCCATTTATAAAAGACTATCACCAGGTAAAAATCTTACTATACCGTGTAACAGCTCAGTAATGGAAGTGCTTCAATGTTACATTTGTCATGTAAAACTTCTATTTTACCATGTGTTTCCTCAAAGCAGACAGGTATTGGATCTGACAGCCTGTATTAATCATTGACCCTGTTCACAAAGCGTTTTCATACACACATTTCATGAACTGTGGGGCGCTTTTTGCACACACTGTTTTGGGGAGATCGGGGGTGTGGTCGACCATCTCTTCCACAGGCCCCCCCCCTATATCACGGACAACGTGGGCTGGTATAACTCAGAGTGCGGAGCCCCACGTGGTCCCGCCTCCAAATTCTGACCAGCCTGCATGGGTGTCAAAGAGGCTTGGAAGGGGGAACCTATTTTGTTTATGGAGGTAATAGGTATATCTGCCAGAGATTATCATACCACAGTATTGCTGCTGTACAGCGATCCCTGGCCAAACTTTTATCCGTATGTTTTTGGGATGTGGGAGAAAACTGTAGTGCCCGGAGGAAACTCAGGCAGACATGGGGAGAACATACAAACTCCATGCAGATAGTACTCTGGCTGGGATTTAAACTGGGGTCCCAGTGCTGCAAGTTGGGAGTGCTATCCACTACGCTACTGTGCTGCCACCATGCTATGCCAGCATTGCCAGTTTCCCCTGAGGTTGCCTGACAAATCCCCTACTGTTTCTGGGGATTTATTTAAATTTTCTCTACCGATGGTTAGATACCTTTAGCTGTCATTAAACCTTTTAGCAGCCCTGCCTGAGTTACGCGTATAAGATAACTTAGGGCAGGGCTGTAGCTAGCTGTTCTTGGAATGCCCGAATGCAGGTAATTGTAGGGAGCGCTTTGACCGAGTTTCCGTTTTACCACAGAGCGGCGTTGTATGGGGACATCCTCCTTTGGGACCTGAAGAAGTGGTGGAGGAGACCCGATCCAGCGTCCGGATCACAACCACATCAAAGTGTTCCATGCTCTACTCTGCATACATCATACATTCACACATTACAGGTCCAGAGCCCTCCTCTCTCTGTATCTGCTTATCGTCCATCCATTCACACATTCTCCACATCGGTGCCATTGTCGGATTAGTCCTGGACATTTATTGGATTGTATGTGCTTAAAGGAATTTGAAGCAATAGCATAGGATTAGGAGTGACATATTACAGGATGGCGCAGTGATCTCCTTCTGTTTCTGATGATCCTTCCCAGTAATTCACTGGTATAAATACAAATTCTTCAAAGCAGTAGGGAATCCACCTTCTGTCCCGACCTAATGCCGAATCTTCCGTCCGTTCTGTAGAATATCTGTGTTCAACTCATCCTTTGTTTAACCACTTCAGGACCACAGGCTTACACCCTCCCTAGTGACCAGGCCATTTTTCACAACACAGGGCTGTGCAGCTTTGTCAGCGTGCTGCACAGCCCTACAACTAAGCACAAAACTGAATCTAACCTCCTTTTATCAGCCTTAACAGGACATTCTTTTGGAGGACTCTGATCAATCCTGCGACCCTTTTTTTTTTATCAGGCTTATGCTAGGTACACACAATAAGTTTTCCCTCTCGATAGATGGATTTGATAGATAATCTCCGACATGTCCGATATTCTTTCCGATCGATTCTACGCTTGATTTCTCATACAAGTGAATGGAAAAAGATAAGAAAAATGAGCGGAACATAAGAGAATCCATCGCAAAATCGAGTGGAAAAAAAGATTGGGTGGAAAATCTAGCGGAAAAACGTATTGTGTGTACCCAGCATTACAGTGTCTGATTTTCCCTCCCTCCCCCCTGCCCTGATTTGATTAGGACAGCGATCCGTCCTCTTCTCCACCTCTCATAGGCATCAGCCTATGAGAGGGCTTCGATCCCCTGCCACTCTGAGGGACTGCCGAGTGTCCCTTGTACAGTGCTGCACTAGATAGCAGCGCTGTACGGATGTAAACAAAGGGGATTTATTTTCCCTTTCGTTTTCTAACAGCCTGCTAGCTGCGATCGGAGCTGCGGAGCTCCGTGAACCGGCAGGGAACAATCACGCATGCGTGCACACGTTCCCTGCTACACTGCAGCTCCAGGAATTGATGCCAAGCGGCGTTTGGCGGTCCGGGGGCGGCTGCCACGCTCAAGCCCATTGGCATGACACGGTCGTTAGGTAGTTAAAGGACCACTATTGTGAAAAAATTTAACATTTAAAATATACATTTATAACAATTACGTTTCCTCCAGATTTAAATGCACTATAAATTACTTTTCTCCCATGTCGCTGTTGCTTACAGTCATCAGTAAAAAAAATCGGACAGATTTTGGACAAGTCCATCTCCGCATGGCGGGTGTTTCAGTATTTCAAAATTATTTCCTGGAAAGATACCAGCCAACCTTCCTACTCACTTAGGGCTTGTTCACAATAGGGCATTTTCCTTTTTTTTTTTTCAGCGCCGGCGATCTTTAAAATCGCCCTAAAAGCGCTTGTGCAATGATTCCCTATGAGAGAGTTCACATATAAATGTCGATTCCGATCCGCTCACCAAAGTAATGCCGGTACCATCTTAGGGGCGATTTGCCCCAATGGAAAGTATAAGAAAATCGCAAAGCACTTGAAAAAGCACTTTGTATAGCGATTTCCCGAGCGCTTTTAAGAATAAATACATTGTATTCATTCTTTTCTTGGTCAAAGAGTTCACTTCCACAGGAAGCGAACAAACAAATCGCACTGCAAAAGTGCTTATAAAACCGCTGTAAAAAATACGCTATTGCGCAGGTTGCTAAAAAACATCATGCACAAAATTGCCAAACGTTGGCGTCAGCGATTGCGATTTATGATGCGAACAAGGCCTTGCACACTATTTTGGCTGATGGACTTAGCAACTTCTGTTTAGGAAATGCTTTTAAAAAGAAATACAATTCTGAGAATACCCCAATCGGAGCTCCGATAGTCCAAAACCTGTGAGATCTGTCAGACTCTTACAGCCTATTGCAAGTGACAGCGATGTAGGAAACAAAACATTTATAGAGCTCTTTATGCCAGACTAAATGCACCTTGTATACATGCACATACACATGCATTTTAACCTTCCTGGCGTTCTATTAAAGATCGCCAGGGGGCAGCGCAACGCTATTTTTTAGCTACATGATGCCCCCCTCCCACCCCTCCGATCGCCGCCGGCGCTGTAAGCCATAAGGAAATCCCGTTCTGAAACAGGATTTCCTTTAGGGCTTCCCCCGTCGCCATGGTGACGCACGTCGTGACGTCATCGACGTCGGCGACATCGTGACGTCACAGGGAGACCCGATCCACCCCTCATCGCTGCCTGGCACTGATTGGCCAGGCAGCGCACGGGGTCTCGCCTGGGAGGGCCCTGCATCGCGGCGGGCGGCGGCGATCAGGTGAGACACGCAGCAAGCAAAGTGCTTGCTGCGTGTTTAAAAAAAAATTATTCAAATCGGCCCAGCGGGGCCTGAGCGGCGACCTCCGGCGGTAATGGACGTATTAAGTCGTCCATACCGCTAAGGAGGTTAAGTTTTACAATTTTTCAAGACAGTTAATAATCCAAACATTTGTATAGCGCTTTTCTCCTGTTGGACTCAAAGCGCTCAATAGCTGCAGCCACTGGGACGCGCTCAAGAGGCCACCCTGCAGTGTTAGGGAGTCTTGCCCTTGAACTCCTTACTGAATAGGTACTTGACTTAGCCAGGATTCGAACCCTGGTCTCCCATGTCAAAGGCAGAGCCCTTAACCAGTACACTATCCAGCCAGTTGTCCTTTAGGCCTTGTTCGCATTGCGTTCTGCTTGCGTGTTCTTCCGCGGTGGGCTGTGTTTGAGGCGTCTTTTTTTTCCCGATTCCCGGCGCTTGAGTGGGCGACTCGTTTTTGTGCTTAGCGGTTTTCTAAGTGTTTTTTTCCGAGCGGTTTTGTGATTCACTCCCTGACACAAGACAGGAAGTGAACTCTTTGACCCCGAAAAGAATAAATACAATGTATTTATTCTTAAAAACACGAATGCAATCGCTACACAAAGCGATTCTGTAAGCGTTTTGCATTTCTCCTATACTTTCCATTTAGGCGGAATCGCCTCACAAATGGTTCACTCACCGCTTTCCTGAACGGACAGCGCACGACCCGCGCTGATATGAACCTTCTCATAGACATTCAATGCACAAGCGTTTGGTGGGCGATTTTAAAAATCGCCTGCATGCAAAAAAAACCCCCGAAAACTCCTACAGTGTGAAAGAGCCGTTAAGCAGAACTTGAAATGGGGGCAGAAGGTGTGCAGTGCGGGTAACCTGAAATGGGGCAGAAATCGTAGAAATCGTACTACTGGTGAGTTCCAAGAAACCAGCGGTGGAGATGAGGCAGGTGTGCTAAGATGGAAAATCAGAGAGGCAGAGAGCTCAACATAGTCCCTGAGGCTGGGTGCCCACATAGCAGAACCGCTAGCGTTGCATAAAACTCTGCATTTTATGCAGCAATGATAGTCAATGCGGCGAAGAAAAAGTTGCAGAGAACTGTGATTTACAGTATGCATTTCACAAGCGCAGGTTTTGTTGCATATTATGCAGGATGAGTGCCAAGATGCACATAATGAAAGTCTATGGTGACGCATATGCATAGCGTTTTACATGCGTTTTTTTCATAAATGTAAATATAAAAACGCATACAAACGCATATGCGTTTTACATATGTAAACCGTGAACGCATTAAAACACATGAAAAACACATCTGTGTTAAAAAAAAAACACAAATGGAAACGCACCAAAAACGCATTAAAAACATTACAAAATCGCACACACACCTGCATAAAACGCACCTTTTTCACGCTGTATCATATGTGAACCCAGCCTGAGAGAGTTTATTAGGCAATTTATTATTATTAATATTGATTGGATTTATATAGCACCAATATATTACGCAGCGCTGGACAATAAATACGGTTACAGACAATGATAACAGGGGTGACAACACAATACAGGTAATAAGCAAGAAGATACACAATGCCAGATCATGCACTGGAGTAGTAATTAGTCATTTATCTTTAGGCCATACACCCAACATTAAGATATTAGTTCTGTAGGACGTGACCTTTGCTTTCCATAACTCTGCACAGAACAATGATGTGACACCTACAATGAGAGAAAGAGAAGATGAAAGCAGAGGCTCTGATTGGATGTTTTGCTGCCACCCCGGAGAATGTGAGGTGGCAAGAATGCACTTCTCTTGTCCTTGTGATCAAATGTATTCTGACAAGATGACAGAAACAAATTGATAATATTCTACTAATCTCAGTGGCCTTTCATCTTCAGAAATGTGTCCCCAAGTGTCACTATCCTGCCCAGGCCATAGTGTGAGGAGCAGGCTCCTCCAGGTTCCTCTGGCCACCTGTGGTGGCGGTTCTGTCATAGTCTGGCCTGAGGTTGTGGACCCCCGTACTCCTCCTCGCTTTGTAGACCAGCACCTCAGGGAACGCTTGCTGGACCTCCTGGGAGCGAGAAATACGTCACAGCCTGTAATGGTGCCCTTTGTCCTCCATTATGTCAGCCACAGGCTTTGGTGTCAGGAAGGAGGTCGCTGTGGGGACAAGAGATGACAGTAAACAAGCCGAGGAATGCGCAGCTTCTGCCACGCTGAAGGAACAAGTTCAATGTTACCTCAATTATGGCCAAGGAAACGCAGAGAAATATTCAGGGCAAATGACAATGGCAAAAATAGCAGAATGCTGAGAGTCCAGCACAGAGCAGTGATCGGAGTTTACTGAGAAACCACAGAACAGGCTCAGCTGATGCACATTATTTACAGCATGGGGTGAAAATTACTGGAATTACTAACGTGACTCTATGTGATGGAGGAGAGCCAATGTCCGCACTGTCCACAACAGCCCAAACGCATCATTACTGGCAAACAGGAGCCCACCAGTCCTGGCGCAAGTCACATTAGGCCAATATGTGGGGAAGGGAGATGTGAGGCTGTGAGCAATGTCAGGGAGAGCGTGGTGGGTTTGCAATGAAAATGGCAGCATGTCACATTCATATTGGGAGAACAAAGGTGGTGATGAGGGGCGGAGAAAAGAAGCAATCTTACTAATATTATAAACTAGCTGGACGCCCGGCGTTGCCCGGGTATGTATTTGGCTAGTGTTGGCTCTGCCCACTTTTCCTAACCCTAACACACAATTACTATATTTCCTAACATTGTTCAGGTATGTATTTGGCTGGTGTTGGCTCCGCCTACTATTTCTAACCTTAACACACAATAACTCAATAACCAAGTTTGTGGTCTTTGGCATCAATAATTTGCATTGAGAGTAAACAAATCTGATTGGCTGTTTGTGGCTCCATCCCTTTGTCTGAATGTGAACCCCAGTCACCCAATGACCAACTGTACCAGGTTTAAGGCTTGTGCCATTAACAGTGCAAGAATGGTAGCAATTACATATTCCCCTTGAAAATCAATACATGAATTTTGATTGGCTTTTGTAGGCTCCACCCACTTCTCTGAATATTAATCCCAGTCAGCCAGTGACCAATTGTGTAAAGTTTGAGAACCCTACCATTAAAAGTGTAAGAATTGCTGCAGTTTACATTTTCTCAGTGAAATTTGCATTTGTCTCCGCCTACTGATGACCCAGCATTGCCCGATTATGTATTTTGCAGGTGCTGGCTGCGCCCACTTTTCCTAACCCTAACACAAAATTACTCAATTACTTAATGACCAAGTTTGTGAGCTTTGCGGTCTTTGGCATCAATAACCTGCATTAAAATGAAACAAATCATATTGGCTGTTTGTGGCTCCACCCCCTTTTATAAATTTGAATCCCAGTCACCCAATGATCAACTGTACCAGGTTTGAGGCTTGTGCCATTAACAGTGCAAGAATGGCAGCAATGAAATATTCCCCTGAAAAATCAATAGGTAATTTTTAATTGCCTTTTGTATGCTCCACCCACTTTTCTGAATATTAACCCAGTCACCCAGTAACCAACTGTGCAAAGTTTGAGAACCCTACCATTAACAGTGTAAGAATGGCTGCTGTTTACATTTTCCCAGTAAAATTTGTATTTGTCTCCGCCCACTTATGACCCGGCGTTGCCCGCTTATGTATTTGGCTGGTGTTGGCTGTGCCCACTTTTCTAACCCTAACGCACAATTAATCAATTACTCAATTACCAAGTTTGTGAGCTTTGCAGTGTTTGGCATCAATCATTTGCATTGGAATGAAACAAATCTAATTGGCTGTTTGTGGCTCCACCCCCTTTCTGAAATTGAACCCTAGTCACCCAATGATCAACTGTACCAGGTTTGAGGCTTGTGCCATTAACAGTGCAAGAATGGCAGCAATGTAAATATTCCCCTTGAAAATCAATAGGTTAATTTTGATTGGCTTTTATAGACTCCACCCACCTTTCTGAATATTAATCCCAGCCACCCAGCGACCAACTGTGCAAAGTTTGAGAACCCTACCATTAACAGTGTAAGAATGGCTGCAGTTTACATTTTCCAGTGAAATTTGTATTTGTCTCCGCCCCCTTTTTGGTTATGGGAATAAAAAGTATCCTATACTTTATTCCAGGTTATGTACTATGTGTGGGCCAAATTTCATTCAAATCCGTTCAGCCATTTTTGCGTGATCGCGTAACAAACATCCAAACATCTAAACATCCAAACATCCGAACTTTCCCATTTATTATATTAGTAGGATGCGAAAGTTTGGATGTTTGTTACTCAATCACGCAACAATGACTAAACGGATTTGAATGAAATTTGGCACACACATAGTACATTACCTGGAATAACATATAGGATACTTTTTATCCCCATAACCCAAAAAGTGGACGGGGCCAATACACATTTCACTGGAAAAATGTAAACTGCAGCCATTCTTACAATGTTAATGGTAGGATTCTCAGACTTTACATAGTTGGTCACTAGGTAGCTGGGATTAATATTCAGAAAAATGGGTGGAGCTTACAAAATTTCACTTATTGATTTTCAAGGAGAATATTTCATTGCTGCCATTCTTGCACTGTTATTAGCACAAACCTCAAACTCGGTACAGTTGGTCATTTGGTGACTGGGGTTCAAATTCAGAAAAGATTCAGATTTGTTTTATTTCAATGCAAATTATTGATGCCAAAGACTGCAAAGCACACAAACTTGGTCACTGAGTAATTGTGTGTTAGAGTTAGAAAAAGTGGGCGCAGCCAACACCAGCCAAATACATACTCGGGTAACACTGGGTCACTGAGACAAATACAAATTTTACTGGGAAAATGTAAACTGCAGGCATACTTACACTGTTAACGGTAGGGTTCTCAAACTTTGCACAGTTAGTGACTGGGATTAATATTCAGAAAAGTGGGTGGAGCCTACAAAAGCCAATCAAAATTCACCTATTAATTTTCAAGGGGATAATGCGACTGTAGGGGGGCCCAGACCTGTAAAGGGGCCCTACTACTATTTCACTTACTCTGATAAACAGGTCCATCCTTCAGACCAGGTATTTTTGTGGCTACACTTGTTATGGTTGTGAAGATGTCCACACTTGTTTTATGTCCCCTGCAAGGTGGGACCTCAGGCTGCGAAGGTCACCAGGGGTAGGAAAGGAAAGGGTGTGTACATTAGGGGACCCCATCAAAATTTTGCTGGGGGACCTCATGATTTGTTGTTATGCCCTGTTCCTAATGACTCCTTACTGAACAGGTACCCTGGTCTCCAATGTCAGAGGCGGTACCCTAACCAGTACACCATCCAGGCCAGCCCCAGCTGCATTTGTCAGCAGAACAATCTCACTTTTTGTAGCTCCTCCCCCTGGGGCCTTATTGTTAGGCAACCATTCCTTTGTTTGTTTGTTAAAACCAGCTTTGCCCCGACCTCGTTTGGTTTGCGGATCCTTTTCATTTCATTCCATTGTTATTATATTTCTTGTGTATGGCTCCTACCGAGATCCTGTTGATATGAGGTTGTGGGAGGTTGAAGAAGATTCTCCACATTATGGGTAGCCAGTGGAGTAAGCAGATGATTGGTGTTATGTGTCAAGTAGCATAATAAAGTCATTTTTGAAAAATGCTGACTGTGTCTTCCATTAGATAGAAGGTAAGTCCACCACTACCTTCTTTTTTAACAGTTTTTAATGCATTTTATTCTTGTTGGCGCCTGTGTTCACCTACCATTCCAATGATTATCATCCACCCTTGGTGGAGGGGGGCTCTCTCTCCCTGCGACCGTGTACAGTGGCTGCCTTTAAAGTAATCCTAGTTTGTATTACTCCATTGCTTGCAATCTAACGTGATCTCCATTAATCCCCGTTCCGTAATCCTGGAACTCATGCAACCGGAAGTCTCAACTAACTGGCATGCCTGAGGGATAACAGGGACTTTGTTTTTGACAGGTTTTGAAGCTTTTAAAATACTTACCGAGCCGCCAGCAACATCTAGCAGCCTTCCTGCATCACCTAGCAGGCTCCTAGCAGCTTCCGGCATCTGTGCACGCAAGTCGGCATGTCACATGACCCGATGCGGGTCAGGTGACACACCGGCTTGCGTGCACAGTGGAAGTCGGAAAGCCGCTAGGAGCTGCAGGAAGGCTGCTAGACATCGCTGAAGGCTCAGTAAGTATTTAGGGGAGTGGAGGGTTTGTGCTTTTTAGGCCGGTTGCTGATCCCTGCTGGTGCCGGATACCAGGGACTATGCTATACTACACTATATTAGGTTTCCCTACTAATCTTGGTTTCCCTTTTTTTGTATTTTCAAACCATCTCTGGAAGGCTATGGTTCACAAATGTTCAATCAGAGGCCACCATACTTAACTTCACCCCAACAATTTCATTTTTATTCTGCCCAGGTGTCCTTCATGAAGGTTATCACATGCTCTAGTTGGCAACTTTTTGGGAACAATGAGTTTGTTTTATTAACATTATCATGCTGAAACAGCGTGATTTCATTCTTACAGTTTGAGTTAATTATTTTAGCATGACTTATTTCTAGTGCATGCATGCTACCTGTGGTACTGGCAGCGTAGAGTGCGCTCTTTAGTAATGGCTGATACTTACAAGGGCCTATTTTATTATTATTATCTCTATATATATATAATTTGCAAGTGTCCCTGCGTCCATTATGTCCCTGTGTCAGTTCTTTTTTGCACTGCGCATGTGCAGGGAGGGACGCAGAGACACTGAGAGCTGAGGGAGGACGAGCCAGAGGGGGCGGGCGTGTGCGCGAGCGCGGCAGGCTAAGGTCACTTGTAGATATATGAAGCATCAACATAATCTGTACAAAGTAAGAAACCAACATGGGGTACATAATAATACAGACAATGGTATACACCAATATATAAAATACATAATCGGTGACAAAATACAGAATCCATACAAAATACAGAATCGGTAATGACAGTGACAAAAGTAACATGATGAAACAAATGTATAATGAATTCCAACACACAAGAGGGGGAGAGAGCCCTACCCTTGGGAGCTTACAATCTAAAGCCTATCTAAGTCCTGTTTCCACTAGTTCTGCATCCGTTTTTTTGGATCCAAATTTCTGGATACGGGCTAATAATCATTGTATAGGAAATGGATGCATGATGCAGAAATTGGCAACATACCATCCATAAGTCAGTTTTTCGGCACCCATAATCTGTGTGTAGTGGAAACAGGCTCTAAATGCCACGCGGTAGTAATGTGGCATGACCACGGCTGTGGAGTCGGAGTCGAGGATTCAGAGCCATTTTGGGTACCTGGAGTCGGAGTTGGTGGTTTCATAAACTGAGGATTTGGAGTCAGATGATTTTTGTACTGACTCCACAGCTCTGGTTGCTATTTATGGTTATGAGGGGCTTGATATAAGGCTCGCACTGGGGCCCATAGCTCCTTCGCTATGCCACTATATTTTGGTCCTCTCTACTGTTAGAGAAAGAAGAGATTAAGGCTGTGACTCCTTTCTGCATCATTACCTGTGCCTATGGGCTAGAAATACAGAGAAGATGCCTAGATGTCTGCAGGTTCTCCCACCATCAATAACGTGTCTAAACAGAGAGATTGTAGAGCTCTGCATCTGCCTGGCACTGTACATCATTCACATTGCAGGAATATCTCCAAGCTTCATAGAGAGAGCAGTGACTGGAGGAGCCAAAGGACTGTTTACTTGGTGCAGCCCCAGGCAGGACTTGTGTGCTGCAGCTCTTGTTGTTGTGTGATGGTTCACTATCCTCGTGGCCTTCTGTCACCACGCTCTTTGTACCAATAAACCTGGCAGATATGAAGAAGTGGCTGCTGGGAATCTGCGCACTTTGCCCTATTTTATGTGCCCAAAATTAGAAAGTAGATCATAGGCAGCGCCCGATGAGCCGTCAGGAACCGTCACTACACAGCACCCTCTGTACACACTGCCAGCTGGTGGAAGGAGAAGGGTTAACCTATCCGCTGGAGAAGATCACAGCGACCGATAAGCCATCATGACCCATCATCACGCAGCACCCTCTGTACACACTGCCGACCGGCCGGAAGAGAAGGGTTAATGCTGGAGAAGATGACAGCGACTGTCTATGAAATCCACTGTCCAGTTATATCACACGATGACGCTCTCATATTGCTATGCTCGTTTTTGTAAAGTTTGTCATCGTATTATGAAATAGGATAAGCTTGTTTTGTAGCCTGTTGTAATGTAAGCGGCAATGTCACTAAGCTCTGCTGGTCACTGAAAGTTTAGATGGAGGGTGACTGAAACTGCACTGTGTTACATTTAGCTTGCTCAGAGAAAGGCTTTACAACAAGCTTGGCCTACTGTACAATGTGCCAGAATATTCCACCAGAGACCCCTAAGAGAGGGTGGGCTGTGTAAGGAGGGATGATAGATGTGGGAGTCATTACTAAGCTTTGTGCTGTGGATCTGCTGTTGCTGATGGAACTGAATAAAATCAGGGCTGTGGCTGTGCCCCTGATGAGTCATTAGATGAAACTAGTAGGGCGGAGCCTAAGCAGCGGTGGAGACGCAGTGGCCACGAGGAGCTGTTTTGATATGCGCTTATGAATTTTGTCATTGTAAGTGCACTGGATTTTATAAACTTTTAATAATAAATACAGAGTTACGCTATGTTTGCGTCTTTTTAGTCCTTTTATGCTGGGAATACACGGTTCGTTTTTGCCTTCGTTTAAACCTTCGTTTCGATTGTGCCTTTTGTCCTTTTCGATCCCGAAATAATCGGTCATACGGTTAATATCACCACCCACGGTTTCGTTTTTTTTTTCGATTCTGATGGTTTCGTTTTTCCAAAGATCGAAGGCTGCAAAGAAACGAAACGAAAATCCCTTTTTACAGGGACGGACTAGCATAAACGAATATATAATCGATCTGAACAGCCATCAAGCCTACCAATGGCTCGATTAGATGGATAAAGAGAGATAATATCAAACATGTTCGATCACTAGTCGTTCGTTTTTGGGGTCTATTAATCGAAACTATAATGAGATTATGACTATTTTCACATACGTTTTCAACACTCGATTCGTTTACCGAACGAATCGAAGGTTTAAACGAAGGCAAAAACGAACCGTGTATTCCCAGCATTAGAGTCTGCATACTAAAAAAACAGCTGGTGTTTGGAGAGATAGAGAAAGCGCTTGTTGCTGGTCTGTGCCGCGTCAGCTGAGAGATCTGGTGAGAGGCTTGCTTATACTACATGAGAGCACTATGGGTGCAAAACGGGTGTTTTCCTGGGAGCACTGGTGTTTGGCATATTCTACCATTTTAAAGCAGTATCACACTATGATAGTGTATCTGTTATTGTATTTTATGCATGAGGATTGAAGATCGCATGCCGGAGAGTGAAGATTGCTGGCAAGGCCACAAACATATTGCTGATCTGAGTGGGTCGGCCACATAATTTGGTGAGCATATATGTTGTTATATATTCTCTGGAGGAAGTATCGTCAAGGGAGTTCTCTGGCACTTTATATATATGGAGATTTTAAGCTGTTTTGGAATATTAAATGAAGTTTGACTTTTAGTTGTTGAGCGCCTTACCAATTTTAGCATTAAATCTTTAAAAATATGTGCCTGTCTGTCTTGCCTCCCAGTCCCCCGGGCCGTACGGTGTAGCCGAAGGCAGCACTCTCACCTGCCTGCCGTGCAATCCTGGTCTCTGCTCTCCCTGCTGTCTCTTCACTCCCAAGGCTCATGTGTGGCGTAATGCAGAGGGCAGGCACTCGGGCACTGTGGCACGCACCTTACGTGACCACTAGAGGCCTCAAGTATTTGGGCTCTAGCATTTGGGGCGTCACACAGGCGCTTTAGGACAGGGAAGTGAAGAGAGGAAGAAGCAGCCATTGGAGAGAGGAGAGACCGGAACCGTGCCGTGGACAGGTGAGAGTACCTTTGAACACCGCTAGCAACACGCTCCCAACCCACAGCACCGATTTCTAGATTGTATCAATTGATCGAATCGCTTGAATATTGATGAAGATAATCAGTAAGTGAATGGTCTGCTTTAGAAAATAAGTCAGGATAAAAACCAGCATTTCCAGTAATGTTTCTTCACTCACACTGCTGATATCAAACTGATGTATGAATTCTTTCAAACTGACATATGAATTATTTCACACATCTGCAGAGAAGGAAAAAAATTGAAGCTGGAGGTGATTTGTGAAGGCCACCATGTTCCAGAGGAGGAATGGACAAAGATTCTTGCTGGGACATTGTGTGGAAAAGCCAGGGTCACTAATAGAGTACAGTCACATGTGAGAGGAGCTCTATGTTCTCTCCCATTGATTCTCTGCCGACTACCAACCAGGAGCCTTGGCAGTATTTTCATCGGTCCGTTCTTCTAGACCAAATGGAATATTGACAAAAAATTCCTGAATAAAAAATTACAATAGGATCGAGTATGATCCTCAAAATAAAAACCAGTGAAGTCACCTAAACAACCTGCCTGAAGATAAAGCTGCTGATCCTTCATGGTGGCCACCTCTGCAATCTTCACCATAATCCCCTATGCCTGAATATGCGGGGCTGGATCACTGTAGTCACATAAAGCTGCTGATCCATCATGGCCACCAGCTCTGCCTTCTTTCCCATAATCCACTATGCCTGGAAATGTGGGTCTGGTTCACTGAAGTCACACAAAGCTGCTATGGCCGCCACCTGTGCATTCTTTCCCATAATTCCCCATGGCTGGATCACTGTAGTCACATAACGATGCTGATTCACAATGGCCACCACCTCTGCATTCTTCGTATAGTCCTATAAACCTGAAAATGTGGGGCTGGTCCATCGTAGTCACATAAAGCTGCTCATCCACCATGGCTGCCCAGAGCTGTAGTAATTAGATTCGGACCTAGCAGAAAAGCATAGAGGTGGTGGTACTGAAGGGGTTACGGCAGGCACTCCTCTCACCTCAGCTGACCCCTGGAGGGGCCACTCAGTGAGTCTGGGCCATACTAAGCCACCAGCGCTAAATAAAACAATTTACTCCTAACAGAAACACACAACGTGATGTTTAAAGAGGAAATAACCAGAAATGAGAATGGGGGCTTTCCCTGAGCTGATGTGCTGCCCGCTGTCCCCCAGTCCTGCGCGGCCCCTTTCATCTCTCTCTTCCCATTGTAAATATTTTTATAAGAAGAGAGAGGCTTTCTGACAGATCTGCGGATTTCTAATGGGCCAGCGTAGCCTGGAGGCATCTGTATACACGTTGTGGCAAAGCATGGCCTGTCATCTGCCGCTGATTACATGACACACATGCTGCACTGCGGCCAGACGCCTGGGCTACGTGCGCGCTGCACTGTATCTATGGAGGATTAGTGATATTATTATTAATGAATGAAAGCATAGTGCACCATCATGCACACCATGTGTAATGTGTACCAGAAGGAAGAGGAGCGTCCCACCATGTGTAATGTGTGCCAGAAGGAAGAGGAGCATTCCCGCCATGTGTAATGTGTGCCAGAAGGGAGAGGAGCATGCCCACCATGTGTAATGTGTGCCAGAAGGCAGAGGAGTGCACACCATGTGTAATGTGTACCAGACGGCAGAGGAGCGCCCCCACCATGTGTAATGTGTGCCAGAAGGCAGAGGAGTGTCCACCATGTGTAATGTGTGCCAGAAGGCAGAGGAGCACCCCCACCATGTGTAATGTGTGCCAGAAGGCAGAGGAGCATGCCCACCATATGTAATATGTGCCAGAAGCAGAGGAGCTCCCCCACCATGTGTAATGTGTACCAGACGGCAGAGGAGCACCCCCACCATGTGTAATGTGTGCCAGAAGGCAGAGGAGTGCCCACCATGTGTAATGTGTGCCAGAAGGCAGAGGAGCACCCCCACCATGTGTAATGTGTGCCTGAAGGCAGAGGAGTGCCCACCATGTGTAATGTGTACCAGACGACAGAGGAGCGCCCCCACCATGTGTAATGTGTGCCAGAAGGCAGAGGAGCATGCCCACCATGTGTAATGTGTGCCAGAAGGCAGAGGAGCGCCCCACCATGTGTAATGTGTGCCAGAAGGGAGAGGAGCGCCCCACCATGTGTAATGTGTGCCAGAAGGCAGAGGAGCACCCCCACCATGTGTAATGTGTGCCTGAAGGCAGAGGAGTGCCCACCATGTGTAATGTGTGCCAGAAGGCAGAGGAGCATGCCCACCATGTGTAATGTGTGCCAGAAGGCAGAGGAGCGCCCCACCATGTGTAATGTGTGCCAGAAGGGAGAGGAGCGCCCCACCATGTGTAATGTGTACCAGAAGGCAGAGGAGCGTCCCACCATGTGTAATGTGTGCCAGAAGGGAGAGGAGCATGCCCACCATGTGTAATGTGTGCCAGAAGGGAGAGGATCATGCCCACCATGTGTAATGTGTGCCAGAAGGGAGAGGAGCATGCCCACCATGTGTAATGTGTGCCAGAAGGGAGAGGATCATGCCCAACATGTGTGATGTGTGCCAGAAGCGAGAGGAGCATGCCCACTATGTGTAATGTGTGCCAGAAGGCAGAGGAGCGCCCCCACCATGTGTAATGTGTGCCAGAAGGGAGAGGATCATGCCCACCATGTGTGTTGTGTGCCAGAAGGGAGAGGAGCATGCCCACCATGTGTAATGTGTGCCAGAAGGGAGAGGAGCATGCCCACCATGTGTAATGTGTGCCAGAAGGCAGAGGAGCATGCCCACCATGTGTAATGTGTGCCAGAAGGGAGAGGAGCATGCCCACCATGTGTAATGTGTGCCAGAAGGGAGAGGAGCATGCCCACCATGTGTAATGTGTGCCAGAAGGCAGAGGAGCGCCCCACCATGTGTAATGTGTGCCAGAAGCAGAGGAGCTCTCCCACCATGTGTAATGTGTGCCAGAAGGGAGAGGAGCGCCCCCACCATGTGTTATGTGTGCCAGAAGGGAGAGGAGCGCCCCCACCATGTGTAATGTGTGCCAGAAGGGAGAGGAGCACCCTCACCATGTGTAATGTGTGCCAGAAGGCAGAGGAGAATTCCCGCCATGTGTAATGTGTGCCAGAAGGCAGAGGAGTGCCCACCATGTGTGATGTGTGCCAGAAGGCAGAGGAGCATGCCCACCATGTGTAATGTGTGCCAGAAGGGAGAGGAGCATGCCCACCATGTGTAATGTGTGCCAGAAGGCAGAGGAGCATGCCCACCATGTGTAATGTGTGCCAGAAGGCAGAGGAGTGCCCATCATGTGTAATGTGTGCCAGAAGGCAGAGGAGCACCCCCACCATGTGTAATGTGTGCCAGAAGGGAGAGGAGCATGCCCACCATGTGTAATGTGTGCCAGAAGGCAGAGGAGCATGCCCACCATATGTAATATGTGCCAGAAGCAGAGGAGCTCCCCCACCATGTGTAATGTGTACCAGACGGCAGAGGAGCACCCCCACCATGTGTAATGTGTGCCAGAAGGCAGAGGAGTGCCCACCATGTGTAATGTGTGCCAGAAGGCAGAGGAGCACCCCCACCATGTGTAATGTGTGCCAGAAGGCAGAGGAGTGCCCACCATGTGTAATGTGTACCAGACGGCAGAGGAGCGCCCCCACCATGTGTAATGAGGAGTGCCCCAACCATGCGTAATGTGTGCCAGAAGCAGAGTAGCATGCCCACCATGTGTAATGTGTACCAGACGTCAGAGGAGCGCCCCCACCATGTGTAATGTGTGCCAGAAGGCAGAGGAGCATGCCCACCATGTGTAATGTGTGCCAGAAGGCAGAGGAGCGCCCCACCATGTGTAATGTGTGCCAGAAGGGAGAGGAGCATGCCCACCATGTGTAATGTGTGCCAGAAGGGAGAGGAGCATGCCCACCATGTGTAATGTGTGCCAGAAGGGAGAGGATCATGCCCACCATGTGTGATGTGTGCCAGAAGCGAGAGGAGCATGCCCACTATGTGTAATGTGTGCCAGAAGGCAGAGGAGCGCCCCCACCATGTGTAATGTGTGCCAGAAGGGAGAGGATCATGCCCACCATGTGTGTTGTGTGCCAGAAGGGAGAGGAGCATGCCCACCATGTGTAATGTGTGCCAGAAGGGAGAGGAGCATGCCCACAATGTGTAATGTGTGCCAGAAGGCAGAGGAGCATGCCCACCAAGTGTAATGTGTGCCAGAAGGCAGAGGAGCATGCCCACCATGTGTAATGTGTGCCAGAAGGGAGAGGAGCATGCCCACCATGTGTAATGTGTGCCAGAAGGGAGAGGAGCATGCCCACCATGTGTAATGTGTGCCAGAAGGCAGAGGAGCGCCCCACCATGTGTAATGTGTGCCAGAAGCAGAGGAGCTCCCCCACCATGTGTAATGTGTGCCAGAAGGGAGAGGAGCGCCCCCACCATGTGTAATGTGTGCCAGAAGGGAGAGGAGCGCCCCCACCATGTGTAATGTGTGCCAGAAGGGAGAGGAGCACCCTCACCATGTGTAATGTGTGCCAGAAGGCAGAGGAGAATTCCCGCCATGTGTAATGTGTGCCAGAAGGCAGAGGAGTGCCCACCATGTGTGATGTGTGCCAGAAGGCAGAGGAGCATGCCCACCATGTGTAATGTGTGCCAGAAGGGAGAGGAGCATGCCCACCATGTGTAATGTGTGCCAGAAGGCAGAGGAGAATTCCCGCCATGTGTAATGTGTGCCAGAAGGCAGAGGAGTGCCCACCATGTGTGATGTGTGCCAGAAGGCAGAGGAGCATGCCCACCATGTGTAATGTGTGCCAGAAGGGAGAGGAGCATGTCCACCATGTGTAATGTGTGCCAGAAGGCAGAGGAGCATGCCCACCATGTGTAATGTGTGCCAGAAGGGAGAGGAGCATGCCCACCATGTGTAATGTGTGCCAGAAGGCAGAGGAGCATGCCCACCATGTGTAATGTGTGCCAGAAGGCAGAGGAGTGCCCATCATGTGTAATGTGTGCCAGAAGGCAGAGGAGCACCCCCACCATGTGTAATGTGTGCCAGAAGGGAGAGGAGCTCCCCCACCATGTGTAATGTGTGCCAGAAGCAGAGGAGCTCCCCCACCATGTGTAATGTATGCCAGAAGGCAGAGGAGCATGCCGACCATGTGTAATGTGTGCCAGAAGGGAGAGGAGCATGTCCACCATGTGTAATGTGTGCCAGAAGCAGAGGAGCTCCCCCACCATGTGTAATGTGTACCAGACGGCAGAGGAGTGCCCATCATGTGTAATGTGTGCCAGAAGGCAGAGGAGCACCCCCACCATGTGTAATGCGTGCCAGAAGCAGAGGAGCATGTCCACCATGTGTAATGTGTGCCAGAAGGCAGAGGAGCATGTCCACCATGTGTAATGTGTGCCAGAAGCAGAGGAGCTCCCCCACCATGTGTAATGTGTGCCAGAAGGCAGAGGAGCATGCCCATCATGTGTAATGTGTGCCAGAAGCAGAGGAGCTCCCCCACCATGTGTAATGTGTGCCAGAAGGCAGAGGAGCACCCCCACCATGTGTAATGTGTGCCAGAAGCAGAGGAGCTCCCCCACCATGTGTAATGTGTGCCAGAAGGGAGAGGAGCACCCTCACCACGTGTAATGTGTGCCAGAAAGTAGAGAAGCATGCCCACCATGTGTAATGTGTGCCAGAAGGGAGAGGAGCATGCCCGCCATGTGTAATGTGTGCCAGAAGGGAGAGGAGCATGCCCGCCATGTGTAATGTGTGCCAGAAGGCAGAGGAGTGCCCACCATGCGTAATGTGTGCCAGAAGCAGAGTAGCATGCCCGCCATGTGTAATGTGTGCCAGAAGGGAGAGGAGCATGCCCGCCATGTGTAATGTGTGCCAGAAGGCAGAGGAGTGCCCATCATGTGTAATGTGTATCAGAAGGCAGAGGAGCGCCCTCACCGTGTGTAATGTGTGCCAAAAGGCAAACGAATACCCCTTCTGTGCTGCATACTGCCAACCAATGCATTCCCGATTCTATAAATATGGCAGTTTGTAAATGTAAAACAAAAAAAAATATATATTTTTTTTTTTAATTAGGAAAGGGTCACCTGTCACTGCGCACAGTTTTTCAAATCTCGGATTGGGTCCATAGTGACATGTCCATGTTCTGATAATTCTGCCCCTCTTTAAAGTCCCCTCACAGAGTACAGAGCGTGAATGAGATTTCACAACACGTTAATCAGAGGCGCACTTTATAGAGCGCAGAGACGTTTTGCGCACAGCCAGTGAATTTCATTGATGAAGCCAGCAGAGATCTGGCCAGTACAGCGTGTGCACTGCAGCAGGGAAATGTGCTCTCCAGAGAGGATGGGGACACCTTGACCCGCACACAGAAATGTGACAATAATCATACTAACACTCCACACTCGGCCCCATAATTCCTGTGAGCCGGATTAGCCGGCCAGTTTTGTGCTGCATATTGTGTTGTTATTGGACCTGGCTGTATAAATAAACAGTTTACTTTCTGTTCCTTGTTAATGAATTCCTGTGTGCTCCGTGCATTGTTTCCCTTGGCCCGATGCCCGCTCTGCGGTTTTCCTGCCCTTCACCTCAGCCTGGCAGTGAAATAGCTTGTTGGCAGTGGAGGTGTCAAGTTTATCAGACTACTACCAGGCCGCAGTGGTACCCGGGGGACAATGACTGGGGGTGGGTGTGGCAAATGTCAGCAGATAAGGAAGAGGAACACACAGACTGTCAGATCTGGTGGTCAGACTTTGCTGTGCATTTACTAGATGTCGGTAAAATTGCCGTGTGCAAATAGCACATGGAAAGTTTACCAGTACTTCTGACAGGTAGTGCGCGTTGCCTGGTTACCGCTGACCATATTTCAGTTCCACCTAGATCTCCAATGTTCCTTGGCAACTTCCCATCCACACGTCCAGCAATGCATTTATTATTATTTTTTGTGCATCCAGCTTTGCTTATTGTAGCATTTTGTTTACTAAAGAAGTATGCTGGCCACTCTGGAGCAGATTACAGGCAAAGTGTCCACTTTTGTGGTAGCATACTCAGCTCCTCCTTGGATATCCTTTTTGTATCCATAGGTGGATAAGGCACATGGGTATCCACACAGGATAGTGACATATTACAACATGATCTTGAAAGAAAGGCCATATGCAAATTGATTTTAAAATAGATAAAGGTAAGGTCCGGTTCACACTTGCGTTCCAGGTCCGGTTTCCCCGGACCCAGAACGCACCGTATACTGTACAAACGGACCCAGATGTGAATGGATACATTGTTATTCAAGGGGCCTGATTCACAAAGCGGTGCAAACTGTTTGCACGCCAGTAAAAAGCCCTTTATCACGCCTAAACTCAGTTTAGGCATGATAAGAAGAAACTCGTGCGCAATCGCGCAGTGCACAGCGCAATGCGCCCATTAAACCCTATGGGCGCTGCGCTCGGAATTGCGCGATTGCACGCGCAAAACTTTGCGCGCGGGACTTTGCACGCGATAATCAGCACAAAGCGGTGCTAACTCGGCGGTGCAAAGGTTATCACACCTAAAGTCTTTTAGGCGTGATAACTTGGTTATCACCGTTTTGTGAATCAGGCCCAATGTATCCATTCACACCCGTCCGTCTGTCAGGAACCGGATCCGGTGTGCGGTCCAGGCTGTGTTCAGGATTTTTCCAACATGCAGCATTTTTCCTGAAAGCAGGCTCCGGCCACCGCACCTGACCCGGAACCTGACCATTTTCCCCGCACCATAGGAAGTGATGAGAAACGGAAGTTTCTCATCACACTGGCAATAGGAACGGGTGCTTACGGCACCGGTCTTTTGCAACATGGGGGGTCCAGGCATGGACAGATGGGGGGGGAGGGGGAGGAGACGGCAGCGCTGACAGGACAACAGCCCAGGTATGTTTATTATTGTATTGTGGGCTGTTGTCCTGTACTGTGTGCACTGTGTGCGCTGTGTCCCCCCCACCCCCGACTCCCCCCATGCCTGTCTGTGCTGCCGCGCCTGTTTAAAGTACAGTATCGGCAATCCGGAAGTGTTACTTTCCGGATGCCGAACTGATACTTTTTTGACCACAACCTGACTTTCCCCTGAGGGATCCGTACGGCCCCAGTACGGGACCCGGACCCCCCCCCCCGGACGTACGGCCCGGTTTCACACAAAACGCAAGTGTGAACCGAGCCTAAGGCCATGCACCTTGGGTGTGCCAAAGGTAGAGTGCCATTGACCTGATGCACTAAAGTCCAGTAAATAGCTGTGTGCACAGCAATATTACCATTACTAGGGCAGGGGGAGCACTGGGCGTGAACCCATCAGTGCCACACACATTACCGGGTTTATGCATGTGCTGCCATGGTAACATGCGGGATAACATGCATTACCATAGCAATTCGCAAGTTACCTTGGTAACACACGCTTGGTGCTAATGGATTACCGACTGGTGCTCCCCCTGTGCTACTGCTGCTGCTGGATTCCATCAAGGTGTGTGATCGAGCACTCCGCTGCGATCTCTGCACCCTCCTGGCAGTATCCAAGAGTGTAGCTAGGGATCACCACTAATTGCTGAGAAAAGTAATCCCATGCTACATTCATAAATACCATCAAGGGGGTTGAAGAACTGACTTCAATGCCAGGCAGCAGCAGCTAAAGGAAATTAGATGCAAAAAATGGTAAATATAATCACAAGATGCAAGTATACTACTCCCTCTCTGTATAAATCACTTGTCAAATGAATCACCGGGATGGAAGGTCTCACTTACTAGGAAAGGTTTATATAGCTTTGAAAAATATGACCCGATTAACATGAATAAACATAGCAGTTTTTGTTCCTAGGCTTGTACAAAAGACAAGTGGACATGATCTGTGTATGGAAGGAAAAAAGGGTTTTGCCATCTATTTAGGGAGGAATTCTTTATAGTAAGAAGTAAGGGGGCTTGGATGCTTTCCTAGCATTGAAGGACATCTGTGGGTATATTTGCTAGTTAATTTCTGGTGGTGTTGATGGAGGGATTTAATCTGAATAATTTTTGTCCCTTTAAAGAGAACCTGTACTGAGTAAAATTATTTAAAATAAACACATGAGGTAACTTCAAATGAACATTACATAGTTACCTTGTCAATAGTTCCTCTCAGAAGCTCACCATTTTCTTCTTACAGTGATCCCTTCCAGTTCTGACAACATTTTGTCAGAACTGAAATATATCAGTTGCTGTCAGTTACAGCTGAGAGGAGAACTGTCTATGTTTCCCTATGGCTCAAGTGGGCAATGTTACAGTTTAACAGTGTGCTGACCAGGAAGCTGTTATAGGGTAATAGCCATTTTCAAAATGGTGGACGGAGAAATCCCTTGATCACAGTGGACAAACAGGAGGCAGGAGAGGAAAAATAGATTGAGGCGTAGACTACACAGGAGGTAAGTATGACTTGTGTATGTTTATTTTGACTTTTATTTTCAGTTCAGGTTTTCTTTAAAGGTTAATTGGCTTCCTGCGTCGTTGGTGAAACCCTGCCATCATCAATGCCTCCTAAGATGCTGAGCCATGTTCTCCTAGCATCCATGCTACAACTGATAAGGGCCACCGAGTGCATCCTCTGCTTGGCTATCCATCTGAGGCCACACTATGTGTCTGAGAGGAACGCCCTTCCCTTACAGAAGTCACGAAACATCCTACATGGACTAATGTGATTTCCTATTGCCTTAATCATTCCCACTATGGTCTTCAGATGTGAGAGCCTCTCTCTGCCAATGCTAGAAAACCAAGGATGAGATTCGGAGACAGATACGAGAGGTGACATCACGCCAGCCGCTTCTCCACTAAGTGTTTCCAGGCGGAGCAGATGGATTCTGTCTTCCAGACGCTTCTTAAGCTCAAAAAACTGTTATTGTAAAACACATGCATGCCTCTTCCTCGGAGGTCCGTTCTGTTTACACGGAAATGCGTCTGATAGTTGGGTGAATACTAATCAACTTGGCACACGAGGCCCAATCTGATACAACTTCAGCTCAAAAATGAATTTCATAAGTTTACTTCTGTCTCCTGTGATTAATGAGACAGATTATTCTCACTTTACAGCTGTTTCTCAAACAACATCCAATCTCTCATCTCCAGTCATGGAAAACAATTTGGGTGTTTTGGCGAGGGCGTTCGTCAGGCGTGATGGAGAAGACACGATCACACATAATAGCTATACCTGTCTAAAAAACGTCCCACTGTACCTAAAGCTCTCCATGTACCATACAATCTGATCATACAACTCACGCACGATGCCATAAACCATCAACTGAAGTCATGTTTGGTTTCATTTAATCGATTGCTCTGAAATGTGGTTTCTTTGCTTAAACCTGGTACATGCATCCAATTTCGATTGGCCAATCACTGGCCAATTTTACCACCTTTGTGTAGTATGTACCTTACATAGATAATCTGTTCATAATTCTAAAATGTGATGGCCCTCAGAGGGTGTGTACACAGATCCAATTTTGATTGGCCAATTAATTTTACCACCGCAGTAGTATGACCTACACCATCTATTCATAGTATTTAATATCCGTTGTCCCTCATACTACATGGAAGAGGTAAAATTGATCAATTAAAATTGGATATGTGTACTAGCCTTTAGTTGAACTAGTCATGAAATCTTAAAGAGACTCTGTAACAAAATTTTCAGCCTTATTTCTTCTATCCTATAAGTTCCTATACCTGTTCTAATGTGGTCTGTCTTACTGCAGCCTTTCCTAGTTGCACAGTGGCTGTATTATCTGTTATATAATCTAATATTCTTTCCTCTGACGACTTTGTCGGGCTCAGGCACTCAGGCTGGAATGTGCAGCTCTGCTTGTGATAGGATAGAAGCTATACACACCCTCTCCACGTCCCCTGCAGGCTCTGTGTGAGTCACAGACTGAGCTCCTCTGAGCCTATCACATTCTGGTAACAGCCATGTCTTTTGTTTGTAAACACTGCCTAAAACTGGCAATTACAAGCCAGGATCGCAGGAGGGAGTGGCAGAAACAGCACCAAGGGGCCCAGGAGAACATAATGAATAGAATGGTATGCTTTTTATTGTAAGAATTTTAGAGTACAGATTCTCTTTAAAGTGGACCAGAGATGAATAGGGCCTGGCCTGATCGCTTCCTTGGCCCAGTCCTCTGCCTCCTCGATCTTCCACAGGGGGTCCCGCTATCTTTAGCCAGTAGGAACATGCACATTGCGGCTACGTGCTCTCCCCAATCTCGCTCCCACGGCCAGGAGAGTTCTGTGCCTGCACAGTAGTACTGCACAGCCGCAAAAAGCTCCCGGTGACAGGAGCATGGTGGGGCGCGCGAGCGGCCGGGCTGCGCATGTGCTGACTGGCCAAGATACTGGGAGCCCTTACGGAGGATACAGAAGGCGGAGGACGGCACCAAGGGAGCAATCAGGCCGAAGGGGGCTGGAGGAAGCTCCAGGTATGTATGAATTTTTCTTTTTTATTTATCTCTGATACACTATAAGACTGGTGCACACCTTCAATTTTGAGTCCAATGTTCTAACATATTATTATGTATTTTATCTGTATGTTTTTGGGGATATAAACAGAAGCTGTTGTAGGAGTTTGCTCAGTTTTCTAGTCCCTGGGTAGAGCATTACCACTAAGCAGCTGTCTGTCTGTTTGTGGAGAACCCGATCTCCTCTGTAAATCACAGACTTCCCTGAACTCAGAACCACTGCATTTTGTCATCAGTAGTTTAGGAAATTTCATTTTACTAATTGTTGTAGTCAGAGTTTTGGATTTCAATGGAGTTATTGGAGGAACAAAGCGCTGTGTGTTCTGAGTCATTATTTCACAAGATCCTCCCTGCTACAGTCTGACTGCTCCATCTATACTCACAAGTGATGTTTTCCTTCACTGTGCCACTATAAGAAGCCATTCACTGTGCCTGATGCTCACTTTGTGCCCCCCTCACTATCCTCAGCACTGAAGTCCCGTCCTGTCTGTGCTTCATGCTCATTCCAGGTGTGACTCCATTGGCTGCATATTGTTCCAGGTGTGACTCCACTGACTGCATGCTCGTTCTGGGTGTGACTCGACTGACAACATGCTTGTTCCAGGTGTGACTCCACTGACTGCATGCTTATTCCAGGGGTGACTCCATTGCCTGCATATTGTTCCAGGTGTGATTCCACTGACTGCATGCTTGTTCCAGGTGTGACACCATTGGCTGCATGCTTGTACTAGGTGTGACTCTACTGGCTGCATGTTTGTCCCAGGAGTGACTCTATTGGCTGCATGCTTGTGCCAGGTGTTACCCCACTGGCTGCATGCTCATTCCAGGTGTGACACCACTGGCTCTATGTGTGTACTAGTTGTGACTTCAGTGGCTGCGTGCTTGTTCCAGGTGAGACTCTGCTAGCTGCATGCCTGTTCCTGGTATGACTCTAGTGGCTGCATGCTTGTTCCAGGTGTGACTACAGTGGCTGTATGCTTGTCCCATGTGTGACTCCGATGGCTGCTTGCTTGTTCTACGTGTGACTCCGCTGGCTGCATGAGTGAAAGAGGGGATTTTGGAGGATGGCAATGGGTCTTTCTGCCTGTAGCACAGAACAGCTAGACACAGCCTGGCTACACATTTCAGGTGGAGGGCTCCTCCTGGAAAGATTTGCTGTCAGGGTGGAGTAGTCATTAAGGTTTACAGGAAATCTCAGTGAGTGACTGAGTTTTGGCAGGAAAATCATTGTTAATGAACACTGAATTCACTATTCTCTTGTGGACGAGAGCGCAGAAGACAGAGGTTATATTACCAGTGCCCATGTGACATTTTCCAGGCATTTCCGGAGTGCTCTATTGTAAGCGTGTCAACAGTGGCAGTACAAAGCGTTGCTGTGTTTGTTTTTCATGTAACATTTCCTGGCAGACACACAAACCTACTGGAGGAGGACAATATTTGTACTTGATGTTGGGCGGAGAGCGTCACTTATATGTTCCACTCAGAGAAGACTAGTGATGTGATTGGGTGACACACCTGAGATACCCTCACTGGATTCTGAGTGTCAATGAGAACCTCTGTACCATTTTCATCTTTGGTTGGTGGTTCCCCTGGGAGAATCCTGAATATGTACTGTACATAATGCTTGTAGACCCCTGGTCGGTGGTAGCTTCAAGTTGAGTATGGTGGACACACAGCATAGTATTAGGGACACCATCATCATGTGATGAAGAAAAGGGTGGGTGACAAATGCAAATCTTAGGGTGACCGAACACTTATGCCTGGTACACTCCATGCAATTTCCTGTCAGATTTTGGGTCGAAGCGATAATTTACCACAGGTCCGATCAGGGCCGGCTCTACCATAGAGGCAAAGGGGGCAATTGCCCTAGGGCCCCAGAGCCTGTAGGGCCCCCCAAGGTGTTTCCCCCCCCCAACTTAACTGTTGTTCCCCGATGCCCCTGAAGAATTTTCAGCTGAGCCAGGTGGTGTCAGTCCCTGCCTCAGGGGCCTTGGGTGGAAATTTGGCTGCAACAAAGGGTCCCTACTGCCGATTTTTGATGGGGGGTGTCTATTGGGGGCCCCAGGGTTAATTTTGCCCAGGGGTCTCATTGTTACAAGAACCGGCCCTGGGTCCGATATGATTACCAATCATTTTTCTGATCAATTTTTCGATCACTTCTGTACAAAAAACGATCAGAAATTAGATCGGACCTGTCAGAAACTATCGATTTAGCCCCAAATCTGATGGGATATTGCTTGGTCTGTACCAGGCATAATAGATAAGCACAGATTCCCCAACAGATAGATCCCTCTCAGATACAAAGCTGATCATAGAGAGATCTATTACTGCCACAAACTGCTAATAGTTTTTTTAAATAGATTTAACCTTGAAATCTATAAAAAAAAATATCAATGGAGCTGCCAATTACTGGGTCGCCAGGTCTCCTCCCATTTAATGTGCTCCCCGGGCTTGTGCAGTGTTGGCAACGGAGCATCCATTGTCCGCTCATCCTGAGTCCTCTCTCTATCCTCGCTGGTGCTACTGTACCACAATGTCCCTGCGGTATGTACAGACACACGTAATATACTGGTACATGCTATTGAGTCACAGAGTACAGGCACCCTACAACATGACACAGTTAAGGTGGCCATACATCTACCGATAATTAGGCTTGATTGTCCATCTGATTTGATAACGAAATCAGTGCTGCATTAACCATGCTCGATCAATGACGGGACTTTGGGACGGAAATCAGGTCGATCGGACATGTTGGAAGGAATCTTGGTCTCAAGCGTTTGTTCGCTTGTACAGCAGTAACGGTATTCAATATTACAATGAATGCGCTGGATGCGGCCTGCCCCAACTGTAAATGCCAACAGTTCTTCCTGACCTTCTCCGCCGTCACCCCCAAATGGGTGTTTGTGACGTCACCATGTGGTGCACACCCCACCTCGTGGTGGAACTCAGTGTGGAGGAGGGGGGGGGGATTGTACACATTTACATTTAGGTGGATAGCAGAGAAAGCGTCGCTAAGCCGATTCCTGATAGATTTCATGCTGAAACTTATCTGTATTTCAGATTCAATCAGAGAGAGATCTGTTTATTGGTCGATTTGCCCATAGATCACTAGATGTTTGGGCACTTCTGAGGGACAGATGTCCATTGTTCTGTACAATGAGATACCCTATCTACGGATTGAGGTCTGATATTCTTGATAGTGGCATAGCCAATCTGAGGACTGTATCTGAGGATATTTTTTTAGCGTACAGAAAGTAATCATGCTGGTTGCACTTGCTATGGGGGAAGTGTGCCTGTGGGAAGAATTATTACACGGGTCACACTTGATATGTCTTGCTATGCTAGGGAAGGGGGTGGTATAGAGGCCAAATATGTTAATGGTGCATGAGTCTGGGTTAGGGGGGAGAGGTATATTGGCCACACTTGTTAAGGGGGTAAAGTTACAGCTGCACTAGCGATAAAGGGGTGGGGGGGGTCTGAGGATGGAGCTAACGTGGCCACACTTGGTATAGGGGGAATGGTAGCCATACTTATCAGGGTGGGGTTATGACATCTCAGGGCTAAGGCAGAGGCTAGAAAGGCCCCAGCATGGGGCATGACTTAGTACCTGTATATTGGGGGTGGGGTGCCCTCTGGCATCTCAAGTGGAGGAGGACCTTGTATCCATCAAGTTCTAAGCCCTAAAACCAGCAAGCATACCCTTATCAATGTCTTAACCCAAGCATGCAATGTGTCCTGGTTACTTTGCAGACACTGATCCATGTTTCCCGTCATCTCCGTCCCTGTCTCCCCTAAGCTGTAAGCTATTTGGGCCGCATTCTCCACGTTTTTTCCTGACTCTGCTGTTATTCAACCAAAACCTCAAATACATGTTCTTGTCAGGCTTGTAATATTCATGCTCACTGTATGTATTTAGGCTACTCACTGCTATCTATGCTACACTCTATACAGTGCCATAGAGAGTGATGGTATTATATAAAATAATAACTGAGTGAGACTTCTTCATCATCTGAGTTCCGGTCCATCGAATAAGGAAAGAGCTGAAACTGCTATGGAAATGGTTGTGGAGACATCAGCACTAGACTAATGGGGAAAAACACACACAGAACCTTGGCTGGCCACAACTGGCCCTTACACGCCACATAAATCACAGCTCCAGTGACAGCCTAATGCAAATCCAGCCACACTCTGCTCTGTGTCAACACTAGATGTAATATTGGGATGGCCTCCTCCGCACACCTAATGGAAACAGGACATCTGCTGAAGTGGGCATTTTTCTGCATGTCATGAAGCCCTCCAGCCGCACACTCCCGTGGAGAGGGCCTTTCTGTATTAGCTTCTCTCGTGTCAGCAAATACTCCCGAAACACGAAGTACGTCACTACCAGATTGACATCGGATGGTCCATACCTGACTCAGCAACGCAATGTCATCTCTCAGCTCAAACCCATTACTTCAGGACTGGCCCAGTTCTGACCAGTCAGAGCTTCTTCTCCAGACTGTATGGTAACTAAATTGCTGCACAAACCATCCTGTCTTCTACAAGGAGGACAATATCGGCCAAGCACTGCAATGAATACGTGGAGGACCTACAGAAGCCATACATGGTGACAACATGGTTCTCTCTGAAGCTTACTGTTCTGACTTGTGATTCGACAAATACACTACATGGAGCAGAAAGCAGAAATTATATAGTTCTGCTGCAAACTTGGCCACCAATATAGTGGCATTAAAATGCAATGGAATTAGGCTAAATCACTGACCGAAAGGGAAGTAAAGGTGCCCATGAATGACACAATCTTTATTGTACAATCTTACCATGTCTTTGTAATATTTGGGACTACGTAAAGTACCCAAGCTAAGTGTATTCATTCAGTTTACCCTCCTACTACATAGATTTGGTAAGATTGTGCAATCGAAATTTTACCAAACCACTGCAGAGAAATCTCACTATTGTGGGAGAGGAGGAGACACAAACTACTGCAGGGAAATCTGTCCATTGTGGAAGGAGTGGAGACACAAACTACTGCAGGGAAATCTCCCCATTGTGAGAGGGGAAGAGACACAAACTACTGAAGGGAAATCTCCCCATTGAGGGAGAAGAGGAGACACAAGCTACTGCAAGGAAATCTGTTCATTGTAGAAGGAGTGGAGACACAAACTACTGCAGGGAAATCTCACCATTGTGGGAGAGGAGGAGACACAAACTACTGCAGGGAAATCTGTCCATTGTGGAAGGAGTGGAGACACAAACTACTGCAGGGAAATCTCCCCATTGTGAGAGGGGAAGAGACACAAACTACTGAAGGGAAATCTCCCCATTGAGGGAGAAGAGGAGACACAAACTACTGCAAGGAAATCTGTTCATTGTGGAAGGAGTGGAGACACAAACTACTGCAGGGAAATCTCACCATTGTGGGAGAGCAGGAGACACAAACTACTGCACGGAAATCAGTCCATTGTGGAAGGAGTGGAGACACAAACCACTGCAGGGAAATCTGTCCATTGTGGGAGGGGAGGAGACACAAACCACTGCAAGGAATTCTCACTATTGATGGGGAGAGGAGACAAACAGTTAATGCATAGGAACGCTGGAGATGTTTTTGTAGATGTATTGTCGCCTGCTTTTGTAAGAGCAGTGTTGGATGTAGTGTGCTCTCATTTGCACGCATGTCTCTGGGTGTCCTGGGTAGACGGCTGGAGGTGATCTGGGTCCATTGTGATACACGTGTGTAGTGAGCAGTATACTGCAGCCTCCCAGACACACATTCCTGCGCTCTATAACTGTACAGTGAAGTACGCCAGGGTGTTCCTGGTATTCATCTGAAAGCAGATTAATCCTTGCCTATGGCTACAAAGCAATATAAAACAGAGAGAGGAGAAATTAACTCAACATTTATTAGCTGAACTACAGAGCTGCGGACTCTTGAGTGCTGCTCTGGCCCGGCCGGAACATGAGTTCTGTGTCTTCTGAAAGTGGCTCCAGAATGGCAAGATCTTGTGTCCTGTGTGTCTTCTGTATGTGGTTTCTCACTGCAGGCCTTGCAGGATCTCTGCAGAGGTGGTCCCATTGTCAGCACAGGAGGAAACACTGGCACACAAGTCATTTTCTGGAGGTTTTAAAGAAAATGAATAAAAAAGAGTTGCTTTTGTATGGCAGAACTCAAGGAAAAGCATGCGATCAGCGTGATAGACTTGTGATTGGATGGGATCACTGCCTGCAGTAGTTTACACAGGAAACAGAAATGACACACAATGCATACCTCCCAACATTTTGATATAAGGAAGAGGGGCACTTTAAGACACACCCCTGCCACACCTCTAACCACGCCCCCACCATACCGCTCACCATGCATAGCACAAAGAATTCAGAACTAAAAGATGTTTTATCATTCAAACCACACTAATCCTTTCAATCATTAGTAGTTTTTCTGCATTTTAACATCTGAAAAGAAGACATTTTCGTGTCAGTTAAACACATTTTTCAGTAGAAAAATACATATGTTCACATAGGTCTGTACATTAGTCTTGAAAGAGGCACAAATGAGAAAGAAAGTGGGACAGGGATCCTAAAAAGGGACTGTCCCTCCTAAAGAGGGACAGTTGGGAGCTATGCATAATGCTATCCAGCAAATGTATCACCTCACCTGATCACATGATTCTGTGAGTTCTGCTACATACAAGTTTGTCAGGTCTAGTATCTGGAGAGTGTATGGAGAGTTCTGTAGAACAGGAAGTGATGGGTCAGACATGGCAGCTTTGTATTAAGAGTTTGCGCCCATTCACACTGGGGAGCTTTTCGGGCGATTTCCGCATCGCTTTGAATCGCTGGCGATCACTAGCGCTTTGAAAAGCACTAATGTAATTTATAGTATATGGCAGCTATTTTGGAAATCGAAAATGCGGAGCATGCAGCACTTTTACGGGATTTTGGAACAATCGGCTTTCAAATGTTAAAAAATCGTGAATCAATCACTCAAAAATCACATTCTTGGGCCCATATGCAATTCACTTTTTCACCTGAGTTTTCACCTAGGAGATAATTTTTCACCTTCTATTTAAAATAACTTTCCAGCACTTTTCAATTAAAAAAGTACCAAAATGTAAATGAATTAGTGATATCAAAATTATTTTGAGTATTTTCTTGCTTTCTGGTGGCTTAAAAAGCATTTTATTGACAAATTTCAAAAATATCACCTTGGAGATAAGGGCCGGTTCACACGGACGGCAGGCGGCGTTGGGGCGGCCAGGAAGTCGCGTCGTCCTGTGACGTCCCGTTCGGTGGCGGCGGTACAGAGATCGTCGCGATCGGCGTTTCTCGTCCCCGCAGGGGAACATGAAGACGCGCCGGCTAGCCGTCCCTAGACGTTGCATGCGGCTTCTAGGGACGGCTGAAACGATGCGTTAAATCGGGATCAGAACGCCGCGTTTATGCAATCGACGGTAATCGACGGTAACCGCGCAATGCTAAACGCTCCTATTCACTTGAATGGGAGAGTTTAGCCGATGGGTCCCGAACGCTTGACGGTAGACGCCGCCAAGCGTCCGTGTGAACCGGCCCTAAGGGCCGGTTCACACGGACGGCAGGCGGCGTTGGGGCGGCCAGGAAGTCGCGTCGTCCTGTGACGTCCCGTTCGGTGGCGGCGGTACAGAGATCGTCGCGATCGGCGTTTCTCGTCCCCGCAGGGGGACATGAAGACGCGCCGGCTAGCCGTCCCTAGACGTTGCATGCGGCTTCTAGGGACGGCCGAAACGATGCGTTAAATCGGGATCAGAACGCCGCGTTTATGCAATCGACGGTAATCGACGGTAACCGCGCAATGCTAAACGCTCCTATTCACTTGAATGGGAGAGTTTAGCCGATGGGTCCCGAACGCTTGACGGTAGACGCCGCCAAGCGTCCGTGTGAACCGGCCCTAACTCAGGTGAGAAAGTGAATTGCATATGGGCCTTGTTCAGTTAAAAAGTGGAAAAAAAAACCACTCTGAAAAAACGCTAGTGTGAATTGGTTCTTAGACAACAGATTACATCTGACTGCTAATGCTCTGGCTGGAAGATGAGTAACTATGAGGAATTCTTTCACATCTCTGCTAAGGGCTCTTTCACACTAGGAGCTGATCCGAGCATTTTGACGGATTGCTCCTAGTTTGCGTTTAGAAAGGTAACATTAAGGCCTCTTGCACACTGCAAGCGATTGAGATTCAGATTCCGCTTTTTAATCGGTTTTTACTTCCGATTCCGATTCAGATTTGCAGTTTGCTCCTTGCACACTGCAAATCGGAATCTGAATCGGATGTAAAAACTGATTAAAAAGCGGAATCTGAATCGGAATCGGTTGCAGTGTGCAAGAGGCCTAAAGTCTATTTGACTTTCATGTTAACTTTCACATCAGATGAAGCATACCAGAGTGTTACAACGCATCTAGGAGCTTCGTAAGGTCCAGCCTCAGTGTCTTCCTGACGGGTGAATTATAACTACCGCCGCTAATCAGCATCGCACCGCAACTTCCTGATGTCACTCAACGTGTGCACGAAATCGGGTTTGTGCATACTTTGACTAATGTGAAAGAGCCCTAATGACAAAACAATCTTACCAAACTCCATTTGCCACCCCTGCTTCAAATACACAATCCCAACACTCATTTGTCCCACCAACTAAACCAGCCGACATTCCTCTGGCCAGTCCTGAAGGTACTCTGGGGGGATGAGGGCAGCCTTTCCCTCTGCTGGGACCCTCAGAATATAAATCGGAGGCTCCATCGGATGCCCTCCAACGACAAGTCTGCACAATACGGAGCAGAACAGATGGCGACACGCCCGGGTGTATGGCTGTGGCACGTGATGGCACCCTTTCTATAAAGAGCACGTCTGCCTCGTTTTATGAATTTACTCTTCAAGGATATAATTACACCCGGGTTACGCCCAAGTGAAAATTAAAGATGACAGCATAGCAGGCAAAAAGAATTCACAGGGGAAGAATTGTCTTTTTATAACGGCATTTCTTTCCGAGAGATGACACTGAAGTGTACTTAATGCCAAACATACCAGGTGATAAACTCCAAACTACGAATGAATCATTCCTCTTCCTGTCTGTGGCCACCAGACAGGAGGAACTGTAAAGAGGCCATAAAATACTGGAAAACCTGGACAGCAGTCATGTATAAAAGAAACAGAGGGAAGATGCTACAACAGCCAGCCAGACGGGATGAATGTCCAATGTGCCTGTATATTTATCTGAAGTGGACCATCCCATATCACGCTTCCCATACTCCATACAATCTTAGATGTACAAGTTTACCACTTCCATGCAGTATGACAGTATCACGCTTGGTTCTAGATGTATACTCAGAGGTCTAGATAGAACGTAGTCAAAACGTAAGCTAAGGTCATACACGTGAGATCAGATGGCTGAGGTACAAAGGATGAGACAAAGGCTAGGTCAATAACAGGCTAGGGTCATACATGAGAAATCAGATGTCTGAGGTACAGAGGACTAGGTTAGAGAGTGGTCAGTAAAGCTAAGGTCAAAATCTAAAGTAAGTCAGGCAGTCACATTAATATACAAATAATTAAGTAGTGAAGTCGCATTGAAATACAATAACAAGTTTATCACTGAGTGACAAAGTGCCCAGCAGACCAGCGTACTGATTGCATTCATGGGCAAGGACTGAATGTAAGACAAGGGTTTAAATACTCTAGAGCCCGCCCAAGGCCGTCCCCAACCCACATCAACCAATCAAGAGTGTCAGCTGACACTAAACCCTCCGACAATTTAAAATTGCGCAAAAGGTGGATCAGCACAACACCAGGCCGCCTCCGAATGGCCTCCATCAGAGATGCGCTGAGCTCCCCCAGGAACTACATACGCACCTTGAACGCAAACAGAAGCTCTGCATATACACCAAAAGCATGGCTGTTAAGTGGGAGCAGCTGACCAAAAACGAATTACATTAGTACATAGCAAGGAAATGAGCAGCGCTACTTAAAAACAGACTAGTGCCTACATGCAAAAGAGTGCAAGCCCCACTTGTGGGGTCGAATACACACCGAGCATACACATGACCTGTCTACCACTAGAGGAGGATGTTGGTTTCCATTAACAGCTTGCATGCAACCTATTAAGTACTCGTCCCTCCCACTGCGAAGAAGTCAATCCTCCATGGGAGGGGCCTAACACTAACTAAATCCTAACCTATGTATATGCATAGCCTGGGTGCGGCTAATCAATTAAATTCGAAAATTTAAAATTGCGCAAAAGGTGGATCAGCGCAACATCCTCCTCTAGTGGTAGACAGGTCATGTGTATGCTCGGTGTGTATTCGACCCCACAAGTGGGGCTTGCACTCTTTTGCTTACTAAACCCTCCGACGTCTCAGTGTGTAAGACGAGCGCCTGCCGGCAGACGCCGGCCCACTGACGTCGACAGAGACTCCCCTAGCGTCCTGGTTGCCATGGAGGCCGGGGACGGAGCAAGTGCGTCGCCCTGAAGAGGAAAGCCTCCCCCTCTACCCCTTGTTCATACTATGGACTAGGGGCTCTTCCCCACATCCAGTGCCAAGGAAGAGGTGGGGGCCCTGGGGAGGGGGGGGGGGGGGTTCATGGTGGAATGTGGGGGTCCCGCCTCATGTGCCATTTACCCATTTCCACAAAGACTTGAAGTTAAATAAAAACGTAACAACAAAAATAACCCAAGTCAATATCCTCAGAAATTATCCCATGCCAAATCATCTGGATGTTGAATAAAGATCCCCGCCGCACATCTGTACACACTTGCTATACTAATATATAGTAACCCCCAGCCTTTAAATGTGCCCTCCAGAGTTCTCCATTGGCCCCTCTCCTCCAGAGTCCCCCACCCCCTTCATACCATGGAAAATGCTGGCTGGTATAGCTCAGGGTTTGGAGCCCCAAGCAGTCCGGGCTCCAAAATATGTCAATACCATCCTGCATGGGTGACAAGGGGCCTGGGAGGGGGGGACCCAATGCAGTTTTCTTAAAATGTATAAAATGTGTATACAGAATTTGGAACTTTGGAATATATTACAGTGTACCGTGGCAAAATTTCATTTTATCAAGTTAAAAAAAAAAAAAAACATTTTTCTTTTAATCTTTTCATATCAATTTTTTTTAAAACTACAAGGAGTTTTTAAAAGAATAATTTACTTGTTTTGCATAGAAGTAAACTTCTCATTTTTGCATAATTACAAATAATTGCAAACACGTTACAGTTATGTGCAAGATTAACTGTGAATTTGCTGGAAATTTCACACTGGGATTTTGCGTCTAGTTGAGAATTTTTATGTGAAATTATGATTGTGCAAAATGTAAGCTTAGCACTAGTGGTGGGGTGATGTCACACCTGGACTTCCTGCCTGCAATGTCCATCAGCCAGCAGGTGAGCTACGGCAGAAATATAGAATTTGTGTGGTCCGCCCTTCACAGTAAAGCACAGAAATCTCACATTTCCTTCCTGAGAAGTTTGTTTCTTTACATGAGAGGTTTTGGCTGTTGTGTTTTCTACGGTCATCAAACTCCTTTCATCGTCCTTGAGGCCTGCGGGGTGACGCATGGAGCTGAAGTTCATTAGGAAACACGCTGGAAAAACAAACACACGAGAGCAGCGCATTGAGTTACAGTGGAGATTATTTACTTTTTCTATCACATCCATCCATATGGCAGCTCCACCTGCATTATCCAGACCAACACACAACAAACCATATCCACAACATGCCAAATCCACAACACACCAAATCCACAACATGCAAAATCTACTCACACGTCAAATTTGCAACAAACTAAATTCTCAACACGACAAATCCACAACATGGCCAAATCCACAATGTGGTCAAATCCACAGCATGGCCAAATCCACAACACGGCCAAATCCACAACACGCCAAATAGGCAACATGCCAAATCCACAACACGCCAAATAGGCAACATGCCAAATCCACAACATGCCAAATCTACTACACACCAAAACCCCAACACGCCAAATCCACAACATGGCCAAATCCACAATGTGGTCAAATCCACAGCATGGCCAAATCCACAACACGCCAAATAGGCAACATGCCAAATCCACAACACGCCAAATAGGCAACATGCCAAATCCACAACATGCCAAATCTACTACACACCAAAACCCCAACACGCCAAATCCACAATAAAAGCAACCATGCCCAGTGCTGGTAGTGATATCCAGTGACATTGTAACGAATGTTGTCAGCACACAGAGAGAATCTGATCATTGATGATCTGCAGAATAATCAATAATACAGATGTATACTTGATTATGGATGATCTGCAGAATCACCAATAATACAAGTATGACTAACCTCTGGACACCTAATGAAGTGTAAGAGTTTGGTGTAACTGTAGGCTATCTCCCGAGAGGCGGGAGACACAGGCAGCTCAGGCCAGAGACCACCTGAGGAGCAGGTGGCCCTGGGGTGTGCAGGGACTATCTCCTTAACAGAGGGGATAGAGATATTCAGGCAGCCAGTGATTCCCTGGTAACCTGGTAATCAGACTGTACTGCAGCCAAGGGACTCCTAAGGAATAGAAGCCCCGGGCTGTACTGCAGGAAGGACTCTCTGAGGAGCAGGAGGTCCCTGCAGCTAACTGACACTTGGTAGAATAGTGTCACGGGTAGTACAGCCAGACTGAACACTCAAGGGATGAGTGACAGCCAGAAGGGTTGTAACAGATATAAAGCACAATCTTAGTCTGGGGTGTGAGGTCCGTGGTCTCGACACCCTGGAACTGGTCTAAAGTATAACACAGCACTGATACAGTATCCCTAAGCTTGGGTGTGAGGTCCGTGGTCACAACACCCATGAACTGGTCTAAAGTATAACACAGCAATGACACAGTATCCCTAAGCTTGGGTGTGAGGTCCGTGGTCACAACACCCTGGAACTGGTCTAAAGTATAACACGGCAATGACACAGTATCCCTAAGCTTGGGTGTGAGGTCCGTGGTCACAACACCCTGGAACTGGTCTAAGTATAACACAAGCGTAATCTGGCTAAGTGTGAATTCCCAGGTCCTCCTGGTTCTAACACACTGTGGGATCTGACTGGTCTGAGTGCTCACACGTAAGTATTCGCAACGGCAGACAACCAGCAACTGACAAGCAAGATCTATATATGCTTGCAGTGCTGTGCAGCTCCGCCCGAGCCACTCAGCCAATCCAGAGTCCAGCTGGGATCAGCTGATCGGCCTGATCAGCTGATTCCCCTTCTGCTGGTATAAATGTCCTGTCGCCTGGCGCGCGCACGCGTAGCTCTCCATCTATGTGAACTAGAAGGTCCAGCCAAGCCAGACGCGCGTCGCTGCGCGGAAACCGTCGGTCTGAACGCGGAGATAGCCGCCCTGTCACTAGATCACGCGGCGGCATCTCCGCTGTTCATTACAGACATATTGCTGCTCCCCACACACAGGGCAGAGAGCTACGCATGTTCCAAGCTATAATCAGTCACCAGTACTTAATAATTTATTGAGAAGATGGAAGACCTTAGAGAGAAGTCCCGACTTCTTATCTCCATGTTCCTCCACAGTCAGTGTGTTACATCATCGACAGCAGAGCAAAGTCATGACTACAATTAAAGGCTCCCTCCACCATGGTCCAGACACTGCTCCCCCTCCTCCACTGTGGTGACCCAAGGGGTAACTTAACAGGGGCAGCTATAGTCACCTTTCCTCTTCCTCCCATCACATGCATAGCCACCATTCCACCCTCCTTCTGTCCCATTACAAGTTCAGACACCAATACTCCCTGCCCCATATAAATCCCTCAGTCCCACCCCACAGCAAGTGCAGCCATCATCCCTCAAGTGCAAATCCCTCCTCTCTCATTCAGCTACCATCCCCCTCTCCACCCCCATAACAAGTGTAGGCAGCATACCCCCTCTACGTTTTATAACCCCTTTCTTCCATCCCAGAGAAAGTGCAGCCCTTTACCATAAAAAGTGCAGCTTCCATCCCCCCTCACCCCAAAATAGGTGCAGCCACCATTCCCCTCCTCTCATAATAGGTGCAGCTATCCCCACTTCTCCTCATAGCAAGTGTGGGTACCATACACCTACCCCTAGAACAAGTGTGACCAGCACATCTACCCATCCCCCTATAAACAGCAAGTGCAGTCAACAAATCTACCTCGTTATCCACAATGCAATACCTCCCCCCCCAGAAGTGTTTCGGCCCCTCACTGATGGCAGAACATCCAGTGCAAAGATCCAGTCCTATAAATGTTTATTTTATAGACTTTATGCTGAAATCGAATAAAATCTTTCCTAACATCAGTTGTGTAAAATGTTTGAAGGTATCCTATAGGATGCTACACAAAATTATGTAGCACAGAAAAATCTCATTCCAGTTCATCAACATGGGTTTTCTAAAGACAGGTCCTGTCTCATCAACATGTTCAGCTTTTATGAAGTAATGAATGTGAATCTAGATATTGGGAAAGCTATAGATATTGTAATGATCCGCTCAGCTGCCTGCGCAGGCAGGCAGCTTTTTGACCACTGTTCAGGTCTGCATTCTGCAGGTCTCTGGAAAAGAGACCTTTTGTCAGTTTTGCAGCTTGCTGCTGCTGAGGAATTTGCATACGTTTGTCATGCAAATTGCCTAGCCACATCCTTTGTAGGCTGGCTCTATATATACTATGTGATTCCACAGTACTTTGCAGGTCATAAGGGTTTGTCCTGTGAAACACTCCTGGAGTGTCAGCCATGCTTATTGGTTAAAGATTAGCTGAGAGTAATTCGTGGGACTGCACTAGGCATCCTGGCTAGAGCAGTCAGGATTGTATTATTTGTATTGCCTGTTCTGTCTGTCGTGCTTGGATCGCACTAGCCTCTAGCGGTAGCGGCTGTGGAACCTCCTGATCTACTACTCTCTTGCTGTACTTGGATTGCACTTGCTCTGGCGGAAAGAGCAGTGGATCCAGCTCGCTCTGTTCCTATACTTGGATCACACTCGCTCTGGCGGAAAGAGCAGTGGATCCTGCTAAACTCTCTAGCTATACTTGGATCACACTAGCTCTGGCGGAAAGAGCAGTGGATCCTGCTAACTCCATTTCCCTATTTAGATCGCACTCGCTCTGGCGGAAGAGCGGTGGATCGTATCTCTCACTTATTCCGGTTTTCGTTTATCTGTCTTGTCTGATACGAACGCTTGCTAGAGGCTCAGCGAGGTAACCGTTAAGCATGCGCTTACGTTCTCTGTTTCGTGTTTATGTGGCGGGGGTTAGTTAGGCGTGCTTGTCTCTGTTGTGCTTAACACGCGGAGACCGCGCTGTAAACGCGTTCGCTGTTGCGAATGAGTTCGGTGTTCGCGTTTAGTTAGCGCTTGTTATTTTCCTTATCTTCTCATTGTATGATTTGCTGTGCCTTTGCTACTCTCGTGCCCTGTCTTGCTTTAGCCTTGTGTCACCTCTGGCAATCGCCTCTCTTGCGGTTGCGTTCCCACTTCGTATTTGCTGTTGTGTGTGCACCGTCGCGGGTTGGCGACTAGATTGGTGCACACACATACAATCTGTCCCTGTGCTCATTCTCATTCGCTTCTCTTGCGATTGTGTTCTCACTTGGTTTCCTCTGTTGTGTGTCCACCGTCGCAGGTTGGCGGCTAGATTGGTGGACATACATACATGCCTCATCTGTGCTTATTAGGTCTTGTGTCGCTGTTAGCAATCGCCATCTCTTGCGATTGCCTTCTCACCTGATCTTCATGGTTGTGGGTTCATCGTCGCAGGGTGGCGACTAGATTGGTGGACACACATACCCTCTGTCGCTTTGATCTCTCTCTCTCAGGGCTATCTTGCCCTGCATTTCTTCCCTTCGTACAATTCCTGTCTGGCATCTGTGGCAGGGCAGAGGATCTGTTCCTCTGCACTCCACAGCTCCATCTGCCGACAGGAATTCCCCTCTACAGGTGCGTTGCACCTTTTGCTGGTTTCTCTCAAATTATACGCTTGTGGAGGATTTCCGCAGTGTCAGCGCGCGTCCTGTGCGCTGACCACGGAGAGAATTCCACAATCATTACAGATATATTGGACTTTACAAAGACTTTTGACACTGTTCTGCACAATAGCCTGGTGCAGAAGCAGAGGATACAGGGACTGGGAGAAATATGTGTTTGTGGATAGAGAACGGTTTAGGCCGGTTACATACTGAAAGCGTGCAGGAGAACGGCTCCTGCACGCGTTGCGGCGTGTCGTCGGGAAACTCCGGTGCGACGCTGAGTAGCGGCGGTAGTAGTTAATTAACCCGAAGGGGAAACGGCGATTCCCGACGATAAAATGCGCCGGGACGCGTCATACCGCAACGTATCGAAACGCAGCGTCGGGTGTGAAAGGTAAAAGGAAAGTCTATGGACTTTCGTTTTACCTTGGTTAACGCAAAGTATAGACTTTGCGTTAAAACGCGGAAAAAGGGCTCTGGTGTGAAAGAGCCCTTAAGGGACAAAAAGGCAAAGAGTGGTTTTAAATGGAACTTAAAATGGGAAACTGTTAGCAGTCTGGTGCCACAAGGGTCGGTACTAGCTCCAATTCTTTTCAATGTATTTATTAATGATCTAGCAAATGGAATACAGAGTAATATAAATACTAAATAATAATAATAATAAAGGGCAAGAGTCAGGATTTTGAATTGTATCATTTGTGTAACTGGCATCCTGTGAAGGGACTGACAGAGGGGAATAGGTACTGGAGAACGAGAGGACAGGTGGATGAAGGAGGGAGTACCAGAGGAGGGGAAGGGATGGAGAGAATCTTGTAAGTGGAAGTGAGAAAAGCTAGCCAGAAAGAAAGACAGGAGAATATTGTTAGTAGAACAGAGATTGTGCGTAGGATGGTATCTGGAAATAAGCTTATTTAAATAAAGAGGTTGTAAAGCGCTTTGTAGGCAAGGCATCGATTACTGAGGGACAGTTAAGTAACAGGACTAGCAAAAATAAAAGAATTGTGGCATTTAAAACCCATCTGTTTTTTTAATTTTTTTCTATCTTTTCATTTTTTATTTCATATGCTGGTAAGATGTTGTTTACGGTCACCAATCATTTTATTTTATTTCATGGGTGGGGAAGATGGTTTTAAATGCCACAGCTCTCTGATAGTGCAGTGTCTGTCTAACAGACAGAGCCCACTGGCAGTGAGCCACACCTGTGCCACTTATAGTGATATTGAATTGTGTGCCACATAAAAGAACACAAGCAAAGCACTATCACCAGTGCTCCAGGGCCTGTGTTATCACTGTATTGTGTTTGACCTCAGCTGTTGCCTATTCTTCGCAGTGTCTGTGCCCGCTGGCACTGGCTCACACCTATGCCCACTTATAGTGATATTGAATTGTGTGCCACATAACACACAATCACAGTTTTACCACTACTGCTCCAGGGTATCTGTTATTATCATCACTGTATTGTGTTTGAACTGTTGCGTATCTCGGTGTGAGACACTACACAGCCCACTGACAACCAGAACTCTATACACTTCTGCTATTGTTGTTGCCACATTCGGTTGCAGGCATAGTAGCACCTCCACTGACTGCATCACTTTTCACTTGTTGCAGGCACAGTACCCCGATTAAAAAAAATGACAGGCAGAGGCAGGCAACCTCGCAAGTGTCCTCCAGGTCGTGCTCCCGTGATTTCCTGCGGCTCTGGAAGAATGCACAGTGTTCAAAGCGCACATACCCTCAACCCCCAAACTTCTGAGGACGTAGTTGACAGGCTTACACAGCGTACCCCATCTTCTACAGCTTCCATCACCACAGCTGCTCCACTTGATATGTCAGAGAAGTTATTCACACATGATGCATTTAGTGATACACCTGGGGTCAGCCAGCCAACACGCCCTTCAACCCCTGCTGTTGCCACCACTAGAATGCAGACATTCCAAAGCTCATCAGTGTGGCATTTTTTTGTGTGTGTGCCTCTGATACCAGCAATGCCAAATGCAACCTGTGCCAAAACTGAGTCGGGGGAAGCCCAACACCTACCTAGGGATAACTGTTTTGCGAAGGCACCTGATCGCAAAACACAAACAACAATGGTATGCACACATTAACCTTTTGGGGTCCACGGACGTTGAATGAACGTCCAGCAGGTGGTGCTACTGTTCCGACCAGACGTTGATTCAACGTCCGTGCTAACAAACCATCCTGACGCGATCGTGCGCACCGGAGAGGGGAGATTAAACTGTCATATGACAGCTGGCATCTCCCCCGAGTGATCAGAAGCCATCGCGTATGGCTGCTGATCACGTGATCACTACGATCGCCGTCGGCTCGTAGTGATCACTTTGACAGCTGCGGCGGTAGGGGGGAAAAGAAGAGGATCCACTCACCTCCGTGCCATTCCAGCGACGATCGGCGCCCCCCTCTGCTCTGGCCGGCATCTCTGCGCCGTCTGACGTCAGTGCCGAGTCCCGGCTTGATGACGTCATCAAGCCACGACCCGACCTGAGCGTCATTTGGAGCGGAGATGCTGGCTGGAGAAGAGGTGGCTAATGCAGCTCATCGCTGGAGCCTGGAAGGTGAGTGATGGCTGCCAGCTACAGGGGGGACACCATGCCCAGCCAGCCACAGACGGGATCCGGCCGCCCGACCCCCCAAAACGCGCCCCCCCCCCCCATGCAAATTGCCCTGGTCCTTAAGGGGGGTTAGGCGGCCGGTCCTGAAGTGGTTAATAAAGCAGCACACAAACACAAAGCCACCCTCCTCCTCCAGGTCCAGCTGCATCTTCAGCCACGTCAACCTCTGCTGTCCTTGCATCCTCTCAACTACCCCTCAGCTACGTAGCATCAGATAATAAACTGTCAATCTGCACAAAAACAAGGAACATTGAGCAATACATAACTATTGTTCCCAAAACATCCTACCCTTCTTTTGTGGGGTTAAATTGTGAGCAATTCCAGACTTATTCTTGGGAACCTACCAAAATCAACACATATTAAAGGCACAATATTACATCAAAGATAACCCAGCCACCCACCCTCCTGTGTGCTTAAATAGAGTGACCAGACGTCCCGGATTGCCCGGGACACGTCCCGGATTCGGGGTCCGCTGTCCCAGGCTTAATGAGGTCCCGGGAAACGTCCCGCTTTCAGCAGCGGGACGTCCCGGCCTCGGGACTCTGGCCACTCTCTCCTCAATGAACTGGCAGCGGCGTCTATAGACGCCGTGCCAGTTCATTGCCCGCAGCCCCGCTCCAGCCTCCTCTTCCGGTGTCTGTTTCCGACACCGGCAGGCGAGCAGGGCTACGGCAAGATGGCTGCCGAAGCCCTGTACTGGAGACCTATTTGTGTCACTAGTACAGGGCTTCGGGCGCCATCTTGCCGTAGCCCTGTCAGCGCGGGAGAGAAGAGCAGGAGGAGGTAGACGGTCCCGGGACGGAGCAGCGCGCCAGAGGCCGGACACTTCTGCCAGGTGAGTAAATGCTTTCTTTTCCAGGTGAAATGTTTGCCCGCATTGTTTCTTTTCCAGGTGAAATGTTTGCCCGCATTGTTTCTTTTCCAGGTGAAATGTTTGCCCGCATTGTTTCTTTTCCAGGTGAAATGTTTGCCCGCATTGTTTCTTTTCCAGGTGAAATGTTTGCCCGCATTGTTTCTTTTCCAGGTGAAATGTTTGCCCGCATTGTTTCTTTTCCAGGTGAAATGTTTGCCCGCATTGTTTCTTTTCTGGCGAAATGTTTGCCCGCAGTGCGTTTCTTTTCTGGCGAAATGTTTGCCGCATTGCGTTTCTTTTCTGGTGAAATGTTTGGCCGCAGTGCGTTTCTTTTCTGGTGAAATGTTTGCCCGCAGTGCGTTTCTTTTCTGGCGAAATGTTTGCCCGCATTGCGTTTCTTTTCTGGCGAAATGTTTGCCCGCAGTGCGTTTCTTTTCTGGCGAAATGTTTGCCCGCATTGCGTTTCTTTTCTGGTGAAATGTTTGGCCGCAGTGCGTTTCTTTTCTGGTGAAATGTTTGCCCGCAGTGCGTTTATTTTGTACTGACATGTTGCCCGCATTGCGTTTATTTTGTACTGACATGTTTGCCCGCATTGCATTTATTTTATACTGACATGTTGCCTATTGCTTTTATTTTCTGGTGTCCGGGGTAACTGTTACTGCATTTATTATTTAATGGTCATAGATGGCTATGTTTGCTGCTTTGTGGTTACGGTATACTATTAGCATCACACAGTTTCTGCACACCCATGATACAAAGTCTCGTTTGTCCACATCATGGCGTAAACACTGCTTTCTTATGCCTCGCTGTTACATCATTACGTTAGCTCCGCCCATACAATGTCATGGCCACGCCCATATTTTCGGCGCGGCGCCCCCCCTCCCCCAGTCTTCGCCGCTGCGTGCTCCTCACTCCTTCCCACTTTTCGCCGCGGCGCGCTACGCGCGCCGCCCCCCCCCCCCCCCCCCCCCCCGTCCCAGGTTGGACCCACAAAAATATGGTCACTCTAGCTTAAAGGAATACTTAAAGAAAACCTGAACTGAAAATTAAAAGTCAAAATAAGCATACACAAGTCATACTTACCTTCCATGTAGTCTATTCCTCAGTGTCTTTCTCCTCTCCCACGTCCTGTTTGTTCACTGTGATCAAGGGAATCTTCTGTCCTCCATTTTGAAAATGGCCATTACCCATAACAGCTTTCTGGTCAGCACACAGTTAAACTGTAACATCGCCCACTTGAGCCATAGGGAAACATGGACATCACCTGGTACATCAGTTTTCCTCTCAGCTATAACTGACAGCAACTGATATTTTACTGACAGCAACTGATATATTTCAGATCTGACAAAATATTGTCAGAACTGGAAGGGATTATTGTCAGAAGAAAATGGTGAGCTTCTGAGAGGAACTGATGGCGAGGTAACTATGCAATGTTCATTTGAAGTTACCTCATGTGTTTATTTTAAATATGTTTACTCAGTACAGGTTCTCTTTAGGTCTAAAAAAAAAAAAATGATATTTACTCACCCGGGGCATCCCTCAGCCCCCCTGAAGCTGGATGGTGCCCTCGCAGCCCCGCTCCGATCGTCCTGTCCCCACCGGGGACTACTTCCGGGTTCGGCGACAGCCGCCGACAGGCTGGGAACGCGAGTGATTTTCTGCGTTCCCAGCCGCTATATCACCCTCTATGCTGCTATAGCGTATATGTTGTAGCAGGGAAAGCTTTAATAATACTACATGGCATAACTGAGATTAGCAATATCTTTAATTCAACATCAAAACATGGTTAGTGAAAACATTTAAAGAAGCTCTGGTAACTCTTATCACTCACCAGCTAAATAATACTAAACACTAACTTATTTAAAAAAAAAGTGGTATACAGTATTTAAAGAGACTAAACCAATATGGCAATTAATGGTGGACCATTCAGTGGGCGTTCATGTGTGATTAAAATTAGTTTTCATTGTGAAATGCAGTAAAAGAAAAACACAATTTTATTAAGTTGTAATGGTTTACAAAATTAAAAAAAAAACAACAACTCAAATAAGTTGATATCTCAGGCAGAAAGTGGTGGTTGTCCCCTGTGAAATATCACAACAGGTTCCCCCATGACTTGTTTTGCCTTTCATCAGCCTGCATAACTTGTACATTAATTTTCCAAGTAGATCAGGTGGCCATTAAAAGTGTTGATTACCATTCCTTTATTAAAGTGAATGAGGCTTGGATCCCAGAGGGCTACTGCCTGCCCAAAGACTTTTAACTCAGTCCCCACCCAGCATCTCTGCACACCGCATGACTGACTGACACTGAGCCAGTCTGCTTGCTAGTACCATCATAAAGTTCTATATATTAACTTCCCATCCAGGCCTCTGCTACACATGACGCCACACTGGTCCATTCACTTGAGCAGCACTGAATTAATAACATTTTGGAATAAATGACATTGACATTTTTTTTTCTAAAAAACAAATCGATTTTTTGTTTTTTTTCAATAAATAACAACACCCAAGCTGGTCCGTTCAGTTGAGCACACCTGCAGCACCACATACACACACACCTAAAGGCTTTACAGACCTGTTAGCGCTTAATCTCGGTAAACGCTTACATTACCACTCTGGAAATTTAAGAGCAGCAGGGTCAGGGCAGGTATATCACCCTCAGCTCCCCAGAGCCTATTCCACATCCAACATCCCAGTGCAGTAATAGCATTTTTTTCAAAATAACAATTACATTTTCTTCATAAATAACATTAACAATTTTTTTTTCTCAAATTAAATTTGTATGTGTAAACCTGCGCCATCGTGTACACAACCAAGTCACCGCATCTCTGGCACACAGTGTTGGGGCAAGGGTCCATCTAACCACTGACAACTGGTCTGCAAAGCATGGTCAGAGCACGAATATTACCTAGGCTGCACACTGGGTAAACCTGCTGACCACTGAGGCAAGCCTCCACTGCGTGGCTCTGCATTGGAGTTGGTGACACTCCCACCATGAACGGGAGGCAGGCCTGCTGCCAGCCTGCCACCCACTGAACACCAATGGCAACTGGCAAGCCTCCACTGTGTGGCTCTGCAATGGAGTTGGTGACGCTCCCACCACGAATGGCAGGCAGACCTGCTTCCAGACTGCCACCCACTGAACACCAACGGCAACCGGAAAGCCTCCACTGCGTGGCTCTGCATTGGAGTGGGTGACACCACTACCACGAATGGCAGGCCTGCTGTAATTTGTTTTTGTTGCAATTTTTTTTTACAAAAATAGTTTTTAAATTTAAATACCGTAACATTGAAATTTAGTTTTATTAAAATAACTTTGTATTTGTGTAGTCTTTATTCATTTTTTCATTAAAAAAAAAAAAAAAAAAACTTTCAAAATTTTTTTTTACAAATAAATTTGACACACATGAAAATAGGTTGTAGACTGAGCCTGTCTGGTGTCTGCTTCATAGCAAAGAAATGAACAGCGCTACTTAAAAACAGATGAATGCTTACCTGCAAAAAAGTGCAGACCCCACTCATGAGATACAAATACACAATGAGCACACATACAACCTGTCTACCACTTGGAGGATGTTAGTTTCCACTAACAGTTTGCATGCAATTTGTTAGGTACTCGTCCCTCCCACTGTCGAAGAAGTCTTTCCTCCATGGGAGGGGACCTAACACTAACTAAATCCTACCTATGCATATGCATAGCCTGGGCGCGCTACCAGTAAAATTAAGAATTGCGCAGAAAAAGTGGGATCAGCGCATCACCAGGCCGCCTCTGAATGGCCTCAGCTCAGAGATGCGCTGAGCCCCCCCAGAGACTACAAACGCACCTTGAACCCAAACAGAGGCTCTGCATATACACCAAAGAAAAACTAACAAGTGGGAGCAGCTGACCAGAATTAAATCAAACATAGCAAAGAAATGAACAGCGCTACTTAAAAACAGATGAATGCTTACCTGCAAAAAAGTGCAGACCCCACTCATGGGATACAAATACACAATGAGCACACATACAACCTGTCTACCACTTGGAGGATGTTAGTTTCCACTAACAGTTTGCATGCAATTTGTTAGGTACTCGTCCCTCCCACTGTCGAAGAAGTCTTTCCTCCATGGGAGGGGACCTAACACTAACTAAATCCTACCTATGCATATGCATAGCCTGGGCGCGCTACCAGTAAAATTAAGAATTGCGCAGAAAAAGTGGGATCAGCGCATCACCAGGCCGCCTCTGAATGGCCTCAGCTCAGAGATGCGCTGAGCCCCCCCAGAGACTACAAACGCACCTTGAACCCAAACAGAGGCTCTGCATATACACCAAAGAAAAACTAACAAGTGGGAGCAGCTGACCAGAATTAAATCAAACATAGCAAAGAAATGAACAGCGCTACTTAAAAACAGATGAATGCTTATCTGCAAAAAAGTGCAGACCCCACTCATGGGATACAAATACACAATGAGCACACATACAACCTGTCTACCACTTGGAGGATGTTAGTTTCCACTAACAGTTTGCATGCAATTTGTTAGGTACTCGTCCCTCCCACTGTCGAAGAAGTCTTTCCTCCATGGGAGGGGACCTAACACTAACTAAATCCTACCTATGCATATGCATAGCCTGGGCGCGCTACCAGTAAAATTAAGAATTCCGCAGAAAAAGTGGGATCAGCGCATCACCAGGCCGCCTCTGAATGGCCTCAGCTCAGAGATGCGCTGAGCCCCCCCAGAGACTACAAACGCACCTTGAACCCAAACAGAGGCTCTGCATATACACCAAAGAAAAACTAACAAGTGGGAGCAGCTGACCAGAATTAAATCAAACATAGCAAAGAAATGAACAGCGCTACTTAAAAACAGATGAATGCTTACCTGCAAAAAAGTGCAGACCCCACTCATGGGATACAAATACACAATGAGCACACATACAACCTGTCTACCACTTGGAGGATGTTAGTTTTAGGCCACATACAGACATCAGACCATAGTCTTTGGAAAATGAAAGATCACAGACCAATCTTACCACCCTTCATGTAGTATAAGAGCCATACTCTACACAGTCTTTTCTATGGAGCTGAACTCCACATCAGAAAAAAATCATTGCAAGATGCGTGCACACACAGATGCTGTACAGACACAAAAGATCAGTATCTGCAAAAGATCTGTTCCTGCCAAAATCCATTCCTGCAAATTGCAATGATAGTCTATGAGATCTGACAGATCATCATACACACATGATTTAACTGACATTCATCTGCAGATCTGCAGATCTGAAAATCCATCCTGGTGGATCTGATCTGCAGATGAATGTCAGTTAATCATGTGTGTATGATGATCTGCAGATCTCATAGACTATCATTGCAATTTGCAGGAATGGATTTTTGGCAGGAACAGATCTTTTGCAGATACTGATCTTTTGTGTCTGTACAGCATCTGTGTGTGTAGCATCTTGCAATGATTTTTTTCTGATGTGGAGTTCAGCTCCATAGAAAAGACTGTGTAGAGTATGGCTCTTATACTACAGGAAGGGTGGTAAGGATTGGTCTGTGATCTTTCATTTTCCAAAGGACTATGGTCTGATGTCTGTATGTGGCCTTAGTTTGCATGCAATTTGTTAAGTACTGTGTCTGCTTCAGTTGAGCACGCATGCAGCACCACATACAGACGCACACTTAAGGGCCTTACAGACCACCTGTTAGCGCTCAATCTCGGTAAACGCAGCGTTAAGAGTGGCAGTTTGAACATAGGTACTAGATACAAGGACACCATGGTAGTGTCTCAGGTAGTCTGCATTTTATTGCCTACCAGGCAGGCTGCCACTGTGCTGTAATTTTGTTATTGTAATTAAAAAAAAAATGAAATTTAAATAACATTGTAATTTGTGGGGTTTTTTTTCAATTTTTTTTTTTCAATAAAAACTTTGTATTTGTGTTTTCTTTATACATTTTTCATAAAAAACCTTTTAAAATATTTTTTTACACATAGATTTGACACATATGCTTTAAGAAAAAAAAAACATAGGTTGTAGAATGATCTGGATTTGAGCAGCCCTACTGGCCTCTGCTATACGCCACATTGGTCGGTTCAGTTGAGTACGCATGCAGCACCACACACGCACACCTAAGGGCCTTACAGACCTGCATAAGCCTTACATTACCACCCTGGACATTTGAAAGCAGCCCTTTATTCCTATGTGGGAATGTGCTGTGATTTCTGCCCTTAAAAAACCCGACTCCGTAATTTTCGGTGGGACTTTTGGCATGGATCCCGTTCCAGCATGCGCCTGTCCAGGTGTTAAACCCTTTGAAACAAGTTTTCCATCACTTCTGTGGCCAAAAAGAGTCACTGAATGTTTCTAAATTAGCCTGCCTATTGAAGTCTATGGAGGTTCGCCCGTTTCACGCGAACTCAAACTTTTCCGGAAGGTCGCGTTTGGAAACCTAACATTTGATGTTCGCGACATCTCTATTAGTCAATAAATGGTATCATCCTGATCCAAAACTCCTTGCTTTTACTGATGGCTAACACAGTACAACACTCTACTGCTTCTACTATGCTGAAAGCTAACAGGACAATATACCCTGTACAGTACAGCAGGGAAGAAATGGCAGCGTGTCCTAAGACCAGGATGCATCTGGACGGATGTCTTTTTTCAACCAAACTATGTAACTATGTGTAGTGTATATCAGGAATAGATCACTCTCTACTCTGAATCTGATCTAAGTGGGATCTATATTTTGGCCAAATCAGATCTCCATCTATAAGTGTATGGGCACCTTTAAAGAAAACCTGAACTGAAAATTAAAAGTCAAAATAAGCATACACAAGTCATACTTGCCTCCCGTGTAGTCTACTCATCAATCTCTTTCTCCTCTCCTGCGTCCTGTTTGTCCACTGTGATCAATGGAATTCTCCATCCTCCACTTTGAAAATGGCCATTACCCCATAACAGCTTCCTGGTCAGCACACTGTTAAACTGTAACATCGTCTACTTAAACCATAGGGAAACATGGACATTACCGGGTACATCAGTTGTCCACTCAGCTATAACTGACAGCAAATTATATATTTCAGTTCTGACAAAATGTTGTCAGAACTGGAAGGGATTATTGTCAGAAGAAAATGGTGAGCTTCTGAGAGGAACTGATGGCGAGGTAACTATTTAATGTTCATTTGAAGTTACCTCATGTGTTTATTTTAAATATTTTTACTGAGTACAGGTTCCCTTTAAGCAATCCATGCTGAACAAGGTAGATTGTGGCTGGATAGTGTACTGGTTAAGGGCTCTGCCTCTGACAAAGGAGATCAGGGTTTAATTCTTGGCTCTTCCTATTCAGTAGGAGACCTTGGGCAAGACTCCCTAACATTGCTACTGCCTATAGAGTGCGCCCTAGTGGCTGAAACTCTGACGTTTTTAGTCCACCAGGAGAAAAGCACAATATTAATGTTCTGTGTCTTGTCTAGATTGGGAACAACCCAGAGCTGTATTATAAGGCAAGGCCGTCACCTTGATAAAAAAGAAGCAAAGTATGCATTTAGAGTCTCAGAGAAGTAGAGGATGGTCCTCCACAATCGAGTTCCCTGCCCTTTTGGAAGTCCTCTATTTTCTTCTTTCTTTTTGAATTTATATACAGTACATGTAAAACTGTGGGATTGGACTTTACACTATTACCAACTTGTTTTTTAGCCTCCCGTTTTGCAAGCCTGATTACTATTTTTTACTGATTTTGTTAAATCCTCAGGGGCTTAGCAATAGGGGTTGCAGAGGTTGCAACCGCATCGGGCCCTTGGGCCAGAGGGGCCCCGAAGGGCCCTCCCTCAACTACAATATTAGCTCTCTATTGGTCCTGTGCTCGTAATAATCACTTCTATAGATACTTTGAATAGTGGTAATCATTAACAAGCTATTTCCCATCCCCTTCTTGCACCTCTGACACTGTAGTTGCCATTGGCAGGTTTTGGTGCGCCATATCAATTGTTATGTTATAGAGTACTTGGGGGGCCCCATTGTAAAACTTGCATCAGAGCCCATAGCTCCTTAGCTACGCCACTGTAAATCCCTTGTATAAAAACATTCCAAAATGGTATTATTTACAGGGATCAGTGCAATTGTAGATGTACACTTTTGTATCATAATTTTGCAATTTTGAGTTGAATTTCCAAGTGTAAATTCTAAGAGCAACATGAAATTATGTTCATATAATGCTCAAACTGCACAGAACATGCTAATGGGACAGCAAAAATTCTAAGCCAAATTGTAACGTACTGTGAACAGACAGTATTTTTGCAATAAATTACAACATATTTGCAATACATTACAACTTTGTGGTGGGAACCTAATGTTTTGTGGGTATCTTTCAGCCAATGGACCAGGGAACCTAATCACAGTAAACGGCACCACGAAAAAAAGAGAAAATACATGAGGATTCTCAACAACATCATCAGGCAGTCTGCAGAGAAACTTGTCCTTGGGCAGCAATGGACATTTCAGCATGACAATGACCTAAAACAAACAGCAAAAGTGGTGAAGAAATGGTTAGCAGACAACAACAGTAACGTTTTGAAGTGGCCCAGCCAGAGTCCTGACTTGAATTCAATTGAGAATCCGTGGAAGGAGCTAAAGATCAGGGTGATGGTAAGAAGACCCTCCTACCTGAAAGATTGGGAGCTCACTGCTAAAGATGAATGGGCAAAAATACTTGTGGAGACATGCAAAAAGCTGGTCTGCAATTATAGGAAGAGTTTGATTGCTGTGATAGCCAATAAAGGCTTTTCTATTGATTATTGAGAAGGGTATGAATAATTTTGGACTTAACACTTTTTGCTCAAATGTAAATAAAAGCTGAGAAATGATTTTTCCCCCCCCACAATAGTGCCTCCTGTACATCATCGTATTATCTTTTAGGAGACACTTATGTCATTTCCTGTAAAAAAAATTACTTGCTGGTTGAATAAAAGTAACTTTAAGTCAATATTTGCCAGGGATGTGAATAATTATGAGCAGCACTGTAGCTCTTTGGAGCTCCACAGAGCCACATTAATTCATGCCATGCACTGAGGAGGATCAACCAAGCCGAAACAGGCTGTGTGCATGTTGGATTATCGTGGTTCTGTATACAGTAGTTGCTGACTGACCGAATTGGCTGGCTTTCGGAGGGGAACAGCGGAGGAACGTTGCAGCGTGGAATGACAAAGAGGAAGCAGGAGGACTTCAGGGGAATAAAAGAAGCCCCAGGTAAGTAACTGGTCAATTTTGTTTACAGTTAAGTATCCCTATAATGTTGCCTCAAGAGGTGTGCTGACATTGTGTTAGAATTCATCTGAATGAAACTAGGTGGTGTTGTACACCGAGGACTGCACCCATAACTATCATATCTCTTGTATCTTCTTCACGTATCCCATGGTGACAAGGGCAGATGGATGGAAGAAAGGCTCATAGCTGTAACCAGTACTTTCTCACTGACCTATGCATTAGGATTGGGGTAATTTCCGTGGCTGAAGGAGCATCCTACCTGGGACCTCCATAGCTTATCACTTGGGACCCCTGGACAGTTGTCCATCTTGCCGTTTGCCGAGGCAGCTTTTTTCTCGCTTTCAGTTTTTCCCACCATTTTTCCACTTTCTGTTTTAATTCACATTGTTATAGTGGTCTTTAAGACATTTAGTTTGGTCTGTACTATCAGGAGAGATAAGTTCCCTCACACAAGTTTACAGAGGTCTCTGCTGTTGGAGAACTCACCTGACCTGTCTCAGATCCTATGGAATGGTCTGTAAAAACCGGTTACTCTGTGAGCTAATAGTAATACCGAGAGCTGGCTCTCTATAATCTACTGGGCGGGTGGAAATACCTCTGCTAACTCGTGACTCTGTTTCCTAATTCAGATCAGCTGAGTTGATGACATCATGTGAGCTTGTTACATCACTCTCCAGGAGGGCGGGACTGTCACCTGGATTCACAGTGACACAGAAACTCTGTCCTGCCCCTGAAGGGAATCATTTAAGCTGCTATGTAATAAAGTATTGCACAACACTCTGCTGGAGGAATACCCAGTTTCCATTGATAAAATGTCACCTGACGCAAGCCTAACAAACAGGCTTCTACTGTTAATGTGTGTCACTATAAATCTTCATTCAATAACAGGCAGAGGACACCTGTGCATGCGTGTGCGTGGGGGAGGGGTGTCACGTCACTGGCTGATATTTTCTGGATAGTAAAAAAGGAAGCAGACTTGTGATTACTGTTGCACATCGGGGATCGGGAAAGGATACCTTGGATGATAAATCAGGGAGATGCTGTACAGACACACTAGCTAAGAACGCAGGCTAGCGATGCATTCTGTTGCTATGGAGGGATGGTTAGACAGATAACAATTGGTGCATGAGAGGCCTGCTCGGGCATCAGTGGGGTCGTTAAGGATCCAACATGCTAGATCGTTAAAGTAAATCTGAGATGAAAATGTTGACCTGGGGCCTCCTCCAGCCCTCTCTATGCAGATCCCTCCATCACCACCGTCCTCTGCCGCCTGGATGATCCGGTAGATGCCCTGTTATCTTCAGCCAGGTGGCACAGGCTCTGCCTTCGCAGGGGACGGGAGCGCGGCTGGCCAAAGATAACAGGGCGTCTACCGGTTCATCCATGAGGCGGAGGATGGCGGTGAGGAAGCGATCTGCGTGGAGGGGGCTGGAGGAAGCGGCAATAAACCTTTTCAACATTTCCCAGGTTTACTTTTACGTGAGGTTGGCTGTATGTTATTCACACTTAAAAAAGATGAACAATTGTTAGCCTACCTTTATCTAATGTGTGTACATACCTTAACATCCAGGTACACCACCCTCCTCTTCCATCTATAAAATCCATGTTTAATAAACAGTGGAGGTGGAGGAATGGAGAAGTGGAGTAGAAGCAATGGTTGTGGTGGTGGTGGTGGAGGGGGGATGGGGAAGGGGAGTAGAAGCAGTGGTGGTAGTGGGGGGGGGGGGGGGATGGGGAAGCAGAGTAGAAGCAGTGGTGGAGGGGGGATGTGGAAGCGGAGAAGAAGCAGTGGTGGAGGGGGGATGGGGAGGTGGAGTTGAAGCAGTGGTGGAGGTGGGGGGATGGGAAAGTGGAGTAGAACCAGTGGTGGAGGGGGTTTAGGGAAACGGAGTGGAAGCAGTGCTAGAGGTGGTTGGGGGATGAGGAAGCAGAGTAGATGCAGCGGTGGAGGTGGTGGTGATGGGAAAGTGGAGTAGAATCAGTGGTGGAGGGGGGATATGGAGGCAGAGTAAAAGCAGTGTTGGAGGTGGGGGGATGGGGAAGTGGAGTAGAATCAGTGGGGGGGGGGGGATGGGGAAGCAGAGTAGAAGCAGTGGTGATGGTGGGTGGATGGAGAAGTGAAGTAGAAGCAGTGGAGTTGGTGGGGGGATGGGGAAGCGGAGTAGAAGCAGCGGTGGTGGGGGGGAGGGGAGCGGAGTAGAAGCAGTGAAGGAGGTGGAGGTGATGGGGAACAGGAGTAGAAGAAGTGGTGGTGAGGGAGGGGAATGGGGAAGTGAAGTAGAAGCAGTAGTGGAGGCGGTGGTGGTAGGGGGTATGGGGAAACGGAGTAGAAGCAGTGGTGGTCGGGGGATGGGGAAGCAGAGTAGAAGCAGTGGTGTATTGGGGGGGGGGGGAATGGGAAAATGGAGTAGAATCAGTGGTGGTGGGGGGGATGGGGAGCAGAGTAGAAGCAGTGGTGGAGGTGGTGGTGGTATGGGGAAGCGGAGTAGAAGTGGTGGTGGGGAGGGGGGGGGGGCTGGGAGCTGAGTAGAAGCAGTGGAGGAGGTGGAGGTGATGGGGAAATGGAGTAGAAGCAGTGGTGGTGAGGGAGGGGAATGGGGGAAGTGAAGTAGAATCAGTGGTGGTGGGGGGGATGGGGAAGCAGATTAAAAGCAGTTGTGGATGGGGGATGTGGAAGTGGAGTAGAAGCAGTGGTGGTGTGTGTGGGGGGGGGGGGGGAAGGGGGATGTGGAGTAGAAGCAGTAGTTGTGAGGGAGATGGGGAAGTGGAGTAGAAGCAGTGGTGGAGGGGTGATGTGGAAGTGGAGTAGAAGCAGTGGTGGTGGTGAGGGGGTTGGGGAAGTGGAGTAGAAGCAGTGGAGATGGTGGGTGGATGGAGAAGTGAAGTAGAAGCAGTGGTGGAGGTGGGTGGATGGAGAAGTGAAGTAGAAGCAGTGGTGGAGGTGGTGGTGGTCGGGGGGACGGGGAAGCGGAGTAGAAACAATGGTGGAGATCAGGGCTGTGGAGTCGGAGTCGTGGAGTCGGAGTCGTGGAGTCGGGCAATTTTGGGTGCCTGGAGTCGGAGTCGGAGTCGGGAAAAAATGCTCCGACTCCTAATGAATTTGTAACTGTAATTAAAATAGAAAATATGATAAAATGTTCTATTTCTCAGATAATAGTCATTAAAAATAATGTATATATACAGTATATATACAGTAATAGCTGTGCTTAGTCCACAAAAATGAAATAAACCAATCAAAATTAGTTACTTGTGCTGCTTCAATAAAGCAGTCCCCGTATTTTTAAGGTCAGATACACATATCTGATTGTGACTGTATATATGATGTGTACACAGGAATCTCTTATATATACTAAATAACATCTATGCTGTAAGAATAAAGCCTGATGTGTAGCTGTGTCACTAATAGAGATGGTCAACGAGATGGAAATAATTCTGCATTGATGCTGATTTATGCAAATGTATGCACTCCCTTTGCTGATGAAATCAAATAATGTGATATGTTATTAAAATTTGGTTTGGTGACTTCAAATTAAAGGGTAACTGAGACGGATGAAAAGTAACGTTTTATACATACCTGGGGCTTCCTCCAGCCCCCTTCAGGCTAATCAGTCCCTCGCTGTCCTCCACCACCCGGATCTTCTGCTATGAGTCCTGGTAATTCAGCCAGTCAGCGATGTCCGGCCGCATGCCGCTCCCACAGCCAGGAACATTCTGCACCTGCGCAATAGTGCTGCACAGGTGTAGTATGCTCCTGGCGGCGGAGTGTGTGCATGCGCACTACGCCTGAATGGCTCAAGTACCTGGACTCATAGCAGAAGATCCAGATGGTGGAGGAGGACAACGAGGGACTGATTATCCTGAAGGCGGCTGGAGGAAGCCCCAGGTATGTATAAAACTTTAATTTCATCTGTCTCAGGTTTACTTTGTTACACAGTAGTACTATACTCTACATATGCACTCCCCACAGAGCTGCAGGGAATCCACTGAGAATGCTGTGCACATTGAACACAGAGGTGTTGTCTGTCACCCATAAACCTGGTTCAGATTGTGCATGAAGAATGTGTAATAGAGGAAGAATCTCCTCATTCCCCTGCAGAGTACCTGCACATCATTCTTACATGTACCCACAGTTACACTGCCTAGGGCCTGATAGATGTTCTTTGTTCAGGTTTGTACCTTTTACAAGTACTCTTACCAAGGACTAGTTTTAGTCTAAAGGGAATAAATATAGTAGTCTACATATCCTTCTCACTTCAGTTGTCTTGTAAAATTCCTAAGCGTTGGCAGTTAAGAGACAAATTTCATGTTACATACTTTTAATCAACAAAATTGTAATATGCAAATTAGAGGAGTCGGAGTCGTGGAGTCGGAGTCGGTGGAATCCTAAACTGAGGAGTCGGAGTCGGTGGATTTTTGGACCGACTCCACAGCCCTGGTGGAGATGGTGGTGATGGGAAAGTGGAGTAGAAGCAGTGGTGGTGGTGGGGGAAGCGGAGTAGAAGCAGTGGAGGAGGTGAAGGGGAACTGGAGTAGAAGCAGTGGTGGTGAGGGAGGGGAATGGGGAAGTGGAGTAGAAGCAGTAGTGGAGGTGGTGGTGGTATGGGGAAGCGGAGCAGAAGCAGTGGTGGTGGTCAGGGGGATGGGGAAGCAGAGTAGAAGCAGTGGTGTATTTGGGGGGTAGGGGGGAGGATGGGGGAGTGGAGTCGAATCAGTAGTGGTGGGGGGGATGGGGAGCAGAGTAGAAGCAGTGGTGGAGGTGGGGGAGAGATGGGAAAGGAGAGTAGAATCAGTGGTGGTGGGGGGGATGGGGAGCAGAGTAGAAGCAGTGGTGGAGGTGGGGGGGGGGGAGATGGGAAAGGGGAGAATCAGTGGTGGTGGTGGGGGGATGGGGGAGCAGAGTAGAAGCCGTGGCAGATGTTGGTGTTTGAATTCTGAATTCTCAAACCTCCTTCCCACTTGAAAGGAGGAAGCATCGGAGTCACATGAAACGTGCAAGTAAAAACTGCAAAACTGAAAACTGCAAGTAAATGCACTGTGCACTTCTTTGGGTGCTGAAGTGTGCTGTGCGGCTGAATCCAGGGTTTCTGAATTTCTTACTATGATGGGGGGGCGGGGGGGAGTGGAGTAGAAGCAGTGGTGGGGGGAGGGGTTGGGGGATTGGGAAGTGAAGTAGGAGCAGTGGTGGTAGGGGATGGAGAAGTGGAAGAGAAGTTGCATAGTGGGGAGGTGGCTCTATAGTTGTGCTACTGCTCAAAGTCTTTGGGGCGATTAGACTTTGCAAAATTTCCACATTGAGCAAAGGTCCCCTGAGCTTATTAGTTGTCAGCATATTATTTTTTGGTTTCATGCTCTGCAAAGATGCATTTTAACCCCTGGGTAGGAAAGCAACTGTCACCAACAACCGGCACTCTGCTGTTACACTACAACACTCTCTAGTGTTCGGAGATCAAACTAACACATTCAAACTGAGAACCCAACCGGGAAGATTGCAGCCTACCCAGGTACACAGGTTAACTGTCAGGCCATCCAGCAGAGAACAGTTTTACACGGATGAAAGAAGATACAGAAAGGCCACTAGACATGTGACAGAGTGTATGGTCAAAACAACCACAGCTGAGTTATTCCAGGGGTGACATTACGATCTCCACTGGTAACCGGAGGGATGCTGGGAGCAGAGCATGGCATGTGTATGCATTATGACGACCTGTAAGTACAGAAATGCTGTAATTAGATGTGTAACGTGGAATATAGCTGTACAGAATAGGTGGAATAGCTTTAATTAAGTCTATAATGTATAGCATAGAGGCATGCAACACACAGAATGGTTCTAATAGGTATATATAGCAGAGGACGTCATTAATGAGCTTCCCTACTGTCTGGCCACATTCCCGGCTTCAATGAGACAAACTTTCCAGGTGTTTCTCACAGAGGTGTTTGGAGACCAGAAATAGAAGATAATTAGCCCTGGCACAATTACTAGTTATTCTTGGTTGCGTTATGAATTCCGGAGTGGTTTGGAGAGGTTTCATGTAAATTGCTGTGGTGACAGAGAGGTGATTAGGATGTCTCCAGAGTCACATAAAAACTGAAGCTGGAGAAGCCATTCTTTACAGGAGATTTTCCTGGGTGACCCTATGGGAGGAGACTGGCAGCAAGGGCCGATGTATCATGGGAGGCAAGGCATGATGTATTGTGGGAGGCAAGGCCCGGTGTATTATGGGAGGCAAGGCCCGACGTATTATGGGAGGCAAGGCCCGATGTATTATGGGAGGCAAGGCCCGACGTATTATGGGAGGCAAGGCCCGATGTATTATGGGAGGCAGGGGCGTTTCTGGGGTCCCTGGAGATCAGTGGCACCTGTGGGCACCAGGAGGGGAGGTACATGCGGCGCGCGCAGCGCGCCGCGGCAAAAAATGGGCATGGCCATGCGGTGAGTGGGCGTGGCCATGGGTGGGGCCAAATGTACATGAACTTAGCAGCGGTGTAAGCTACGGATAACGGGCCTGCCCATCGAAATATTGGACGGAGCCCCCTGTCCTTTATTTCGATCATTTACAATCAGTATAGGCATAGATCAAAGATGTATACGCACATACAATTTTGATTGGTCAATCACTGACCCCCAATTTCCCACCCCCGTGCAGTAAGTGGGCCAACAGACAATGAATTTTATGAACAGAGCTAAAATTGGCTAATCAAAATTGTATGTGTGTACCAGGCTTTACAGCTAAGGGCCTGTACACACTGAAAAACGCAGGCAAAAACGCAAGCGCATGCGTTTTTAAAGTGCCTGTAGTTTTAAAAACGCATGCGCTTTTGCCTGCGTTTTTTGTGCGTTTGCGTTTTTCTTGTAATTGCTGATTGGCTAAAGAATCCTTTGTTTTTTTTCTAGTTTACATTTCAACAGGAATCAGGACATTGCAGAGTCTTCTGGGATACTGACTTCTGAAAAACGCAGGCAAAAACGCAAGCGCATGCGTTTTTAATGCGTTTTTCATGCGCTGCGCTTAAAAAAGCGCAGCAGGCACTGCGTTTGCGTTTTTTTAAAAACGCATCGCACCAGTGTGTACAAGTCATCACGATTTTCATTATTTTTCAAAAGACCTTGCGTTTTTAAAAACGCATGCGTTTTTAAAAACGCAACGCAAGCGCAGCAGTGTGTACAGGCCCTAATACTGTACATACTGAAAGTAGCAGGGATCAGCATACAATACAGCTGGTTTACAATCAATAAAGGCACAGAGTAACACCTTACACTGTACACACTGGAGGTAAATCAGCACACAGTGCAAGCACTAAAGAACAGCGTATACTGTACATACTGTAGGCAGCAGAATTCAGCACACTGCAGCTAGCGTGCCAAAAATATGACGATCACGTTGTGTGGCGTGCTTATCGCGCCGCACCAAAAAATGGGTGGGCCATGGACCAGAATATAGGTGTGGTAACGGGTGGAGACAAATTTACATGAACCTAGCAATGGTGGGACATCAGATTAGGACAGTGGTGGCGAACCTTTTGGAGGCCGAGTGCCCAAACTGCAACCCAAAAGTCACTTACCGGTATCTATCGCAAAGTGGCAACAGCAATTTAAACTAAATACTGTACAAACGTTTTAACTCATACATGAACATTATGGAAAATCCAAGTTGAAAATAAACTGTGAAGATAAACAATTTCATCCATCCTACTCCAGAAAAATGTATTCAATTTTTTAGAACCTCCCAGTTTTATTTTCTGTTTTAAAACGCTAAAAAAGTAGGTTTAATGCTATTGTCTCATATGATAAGGATTCAGCTTTTCCCATAGTCTCGCAGTTAGCAATCATGTGACCCCCAACAAGACATATTCAGCAATCATGAGGCCCCCAACAAATCAGGAGGCCCCCAACAAGACAAATTCAGCAATCATGAGGCCTCCAACAAATCATGAGGCCCCCAACAAGACAAATTCAGCAATCATGAGGCCCCCAACAAGACAAATTCAGCAATCATGAGGCCCCCAACAAATCATGAGGCCCCCAACAAGACAAATTCAGCAATCATGAGGCCCCCAACAAATCATAAGGCTCCCAACAAGACACATTCAGCAGTCATGAGGCACATAAATAGACAGCATTTCACATAAATAGGCAGAATGCCCCCTTAATATGGTAGCCCCCCCAAGTTAGGTAGTGAGTGACAGGGACCCCCAGGTTAGCTAGTGAGTGACAGGCGCCTCCAGTTAGGTAGTGAGTGACAGGGACCCCGATAGTGAGTGACAGGGAGCACCTTTAGGTAGTGAGTGAGTGCCAGGGAGCCCCTTTAGGCAGTGAGTGAGTGCCAGGAAGCCCCTTTAGGCAGTGAGTGAGTGACAGGAAGCCCCTTTAGGCAGTGAGTGAGTGACAGGAAGCCCCTTTAGGCAGTGAGTGAGTGACAGGGAGCCCCTTTAGGCAGTGAGTGAGTGACAGGGAGCCCCTTTAGGCAGTGAGTGAGCGACAGGGAGCCCCTTTAGGCAGTGAGTGAGTGACAGGGAGCCCCTTTAGGGAGTGAGTGAGTGACAGGGAGCCCCTTTAGGGAGTGAGTGAGTGACAGGGAGGCCCTTTAGGGAGTGAGTGAGTGCCAGGGAGCCCCTTTAGTGAGTGAGTGCGTGCCAGGGAGCCCCTTTAGTGAGTGAGTGCGTGCCAGGGAGCCCCTTTAGTGAGTGAGTGCGTGCCAGGGAGCCCCTTTAGTGAGTGCGTGCCAGGGAGCCCCTTTAGGGAGTGGGTGCGTGCCAGGGAGCCCCTTTAGGGAGTGGGTGCGTGCCAGGGGAGCCCCTTTAGGGAGTGAGTGAGTGCCAGGGGAGCCCCTTTAGGGAGTGAGTGAGTGCCAGGGGAGCCCCTTTAGGGAGTGAGTGAGTGCCAGGGGAGCCCCTTTAGGGAGTGAGTGAGTGCCAGGGAGCCCCTTTAGGGAGTGAGTGAGTGCCAGGGAGCCCCTTTAGGGAGTGAGTGACAGGGAGCCCCTTTAGGGAGTGGGTGCGTGCCAGGGAGCCCCTTTAGGGAGTGGGTGCGTGCCAGGGAGCCCCTTTAGGGAGTGGGTGCGTGCCAGGGAGCCCCTTTAGGGAGTGGGTGCGTGCCAGGGGAGCCCCTTTAGGGAGTGAGTGAGTGCCAGGGGAGCCCCTTTAGGGAGTGAGTGAGTGCCAGGGGAGCCCCTTTAGGGAGTGAGTGAGTGCCAGGGGAGCCCCTTTAGTGAGTGAGTGCGTGCCAGGGAGCCCCTTTAGTGAGTGCGTGCCAGGGAGCCCCTTTAGGGAGTGGGTGCGTGCCAGGGAGCCCCTTTAGGGAGTGGGTGCGTGCCAGGGGAGCCCCTTTAGGGAGTGAGTGAGTGCCAGGGGAGCCCCTTTAGGGAGTGAGTGAGTGCCAGGGGAGCCCCTTTAGGGAGTGAGTGAGTGCCAGGGGAGCCCCTTTAGGGAGTGAGTGAGTGCCAGGGAGCCCCTTTAGGGAGTGAGTGAGTGACAGGGAGCCCCTTTAGGGAGTGAGTGACAGGGAGCCCCTTTAGGGAGTGGGTGCGTGCCAGGGAGCCCCTTTAGGGAGTGGGTGCGTGCCAGGGAGCCCCTTTAGGGAGTGGGTGCGTGCCAGGGGAGCCCCTTTAGGGAGTGAGTGAGTGCCAGGGGAGCCCCTTTAGGGAGTGAGTGAGTGCCAGGGGAGCCCCTTTAGGGAGTGAGTGAGTGCCAGGGGAGCCCCTTTAGGGAGTGAGTGAGTGCCAGGGGAGCCCCTTTAGGGAGTGAGTGAGTGCCAGGGAGCCCCTTTAGGGAGTGAGTGAGTGACAGGGAGCCCCTTTAGGGAGTGAGTGAGTGACAGGGAGCCCCTTTAGGGAGTGAGTGAGTGCCAGGGAGCCCCTTTAGGGAGTGAGTGAGTGCCAGGGAGCCCCTTTAGGGAGTGAGTGCCAGGGAGCCCCTTTAGGGAGTGAGTGAGTGACAGGTAGCCCCTTTAGGGAGTGAGTGAGTGACAGGTAGCCCCTTTAGGGAGTGAGTGAGTGACAGGGAGCCCCTTTAGGGAGTGAGTGAGTGCCAGGGAGCCCCTTTAGGGAGTGAGTGAGTGCCAGGGAGCCCCTTTAGGGAGTGAGTGAGTGCCAGGGAGCCCCTTTAGGGAGTGAGTGAGTGCCAGGGAGCCCCTTTAGGGAGTGAGTGAGTGCCAGGGAGCCCCTTTAGGGAGTGAGTGCCAGGGAGCCCCTTTAGGGAGTGAGTGCGTGCCAGGGAGCCCCTTTAGTGAGTGAGTGAGTGAGTGACAGGGAGGCCCCCTCTCTAGCCGCCGCCGCCGCTCCCCCCCCTACCTCTCAGCAGACCTCAGGATCAGCGGCGACCCGACCAGATGTACGAGCGGGCGCTGGACGCACCCGCTCGATATGCGGAAGTGATGTCACTTCCGCATATCAGTGCGGGCGCTGGGTCCTAGCGCCCGCACGATTGGTCGCCGGCTCGCCGCCTGATCCTGAGGTCTGAGACGCGGCGGCGGCGGCTGGAGGGAGCCGCTGACGGAGGGGGCAGCGGCGGCCGGGAGATCCGTGGCACCCCAGGAAAGATTGGGGGCACGTGCCCCCCTAAAACAGGGCTAGCGACGCCCCTGATGGGAGGCAAGGCCCGATGTATTATGGGAGGCAAGGCCCGATGTATTATGGGAGGCAAGGTCCGATGTATTATGGGAGGCAAGGTCCAATGTATTATGGGAGGCAAGGCCCGATGTATTATGGGAGTATGGGAGGCAAGGCCCGATGTATTATGGGAGGCAAGGCCCGATGTATTATGGGAGGCAAGGTCCGATGTATTATGGGAGGCAAGGCCCGATGTATAATAGGAAGAGACGGCAATAATGTATTATGGGAGGCAAGGCCCAATGTATTATGGGAGAAGACAGCAGTAATGTATTATGGGAGGCAAGGCACTATGTATTATGGGAGGCAAGGCCCGATGTATAATAGGAAGAGACGGCAATAATGTATTATGGGAGGCAAGGCCCAATGTATTATGGGAGAAGACAACAGTAATGTGTTATGGGAGGCAAGGCACGATGTATTATGGGAGGTAAGACCCAATGTATTATGCGAGGCAAGGCCCACTGTATTATGCGAGGCAAGGCCCACTGTATTATGCGAGGCAAGGCCCACTGTATTATGCGAGGCAAGGCCCACTGTATTATGGGAGGCAAGGCCCAATGTATTAGGTGCCTTGCCTCCTGAAAAATGTTACTTTTGGCTAAGGTCAAATTTTCAGACAGGAAGAGGCAGTCTTGTTGTGATGTGCCCTTCTATCACCCTTCCATTTCCTCTTCTTACCCTACCCACTCTATTTCAATAGAGGTGGGGAAGAGACAGGAAAGGAAAGGTGATAGGAGAGCACATCCCAACAAGCCTCCCTCTTCCTGTCTGAAAATTTGACCATAGCCAAAAGTCAACTTTTTCAAGGTGTGATTACTGGAACCTGGAGAATTGGAGAATAAGGAGAAAAACAGACAATGCATAGAGGTATGTGGTTCCAGCATGAGCATACCTCTGGGCTTACCTTAGATATTTTTGCCTCGGGTCAGGCTTCCTTTAAGGATAGAAATTTGTTACAGAAATTATTTCCTTATCAATGCTTGGTGTGGTGGTCACATGATTAGTGCATTTTAACCTCTCACTGTTCTCTTCCATTTCTTCACGACTCTAATCAAGTTTGCGGATGACTCCACCATCATAGGCCTCCTGGACAAGAGCAGCGAACAAGACTACCGCCAGGAGACTGAGAGGATCTGCAACTGGTGTAAGGACAACAAACTGGTTCTCAACTTAGAAAAAAATGTTTAACTGACAGTCGATTTCAGGACTCACCCCCCCCACCCCCACCCCCGGTGCGCATTAAGGGCTCGGAAGTTGCCAGTGTCCTCTGCACATGCCCCCTGGGCACCACCATCTCCAGCAATCTTAGGTGAGAAGCTAATGCCTTTGAAACACAGAAAAAGACCCAGCAACAACTTTTTTTCATGTACCTGAAAAAGTTTGGCATGTCCCACGCTCTTCTCACTCGCTTGTATTCCGCCACCACAAAGTCGATTCTCTGCTTCTCCATTACTGTATGGGTACGCAGACACCTCCACCAGGGACATGCACAAGTTTAAGAGAGTTATCAAAGCAGCTGAGAAGATCATAGAGACCACCTTCCCGTCTCTAGACTTCCTGTACTCCTCCAGACTGCAATCCAGGGCAGCCAGGATTGCAAAAGATCCCTCCCGCAATAACAAAAACTCCTGAAAAGCCTGACTAGGCCTATTACGGTAAGATTTAATCTCCCACACACCCGGCTGTTTCATTTATTTTCCAGCTTATACCTATACTGTGGAGAAATGGCTGCACAATATGTTGGCTTTCTATAAAACGGAAGTAAGTTGGAAGTCCTCAGGCGCAGAAGATAATCCATTCTGAGCCAGTATCATTTTTATACAATTAATGATGATGCAGACACGTGGGGGTGTGTGGCCTAGAAACACGTGGTGATATTATTCAATATGGTGATGACATCGGTGGTTTCCCATCTTTCAGCGTGCAAAGCGCAGTTATTTTGGTCTCTTTATCAGTCAAGCTATTTTTGTAGGACAGCCACACAATTATGGTTTCCTTTACAGTGGCAAATTGTCTCCTACATGCGGATATCGAGGCTTCCCACTTATTCATCACAGCGTTACGACACTGCGCTATTCTTAGTAACCACCCCCTGCCAAATCAGAGGGTAGGATGATGTTGGGTCAGTTTGGGTGGCTACAGAAACGTCATTAGTCATTTCCACCAACGGGTGGGGCGAAAGCTCGCGGTCATATTTACATATTGAGAAATGACAAACCTTGCGAGTAAACAAACAGCGACCACCATCCGACATCCCACAAACAGCCGTCATTTGTCACCCTAAATAACCCCACCTCACCTCCACACTGTGGCCTCAGCGCCTGATGAATACCAGCTGCCCACGTCCCCATCTGCAGCCACTTCAGCCGTCACATGTGTGCGAAACACAGGAAATGAGAACCAAGGCTAAATCTCCTATAAACACCGCTGCATTGTATAGCTGCATCAGCGGCAACGTCTTATATAATATCTCTGTAACCAGGATTACTTCAAGCTAATCTACTAACTCAGCCACTTATACCCCAATAACATGTCTGATACATTAAATACAAGTCTGTGTGCTTATTACCTGACCATCAAACCCTGTACAGGCCCCTAGACCCTGCAGACCCCTAAAACCTTCCCTGACCACCAACCCCTGTATAGACCCTTTTCTTCTGTTCTTTGACCCCTAACCTCTTCCAAAACTGCACAGTATGACTTCTCTTGTCCTGTATGTGGGGTATAATTCTCTGCTGGGCGTAATTCTCAGTGTCTGCTCTTATTCTGTATGAATAAAGGGTGCACAGTATCACTTTTCTTGTCCTGTATGCTGGGCGTAATTCTCAGTATCTGCTCTTATTCTGTATGGATGGAGGCTGCACAGTATGGCTTCTCTTGTCCTGTATACCGGGTGTAATTCCCAATATCTGCTCTTATTCTGTATGTATGGAGGATGCACAGTATGACTTCTCTTGTCCTGTATGCTCGGTGTAATTCTCAGTATCTGCTCTTATTCTGTATGTATGGAGGCTGCACAGTATGACTTCTCTTGCCCTGTATGCTGGGCGTAATTCTCAGTGTCTGCTCTTATTCTGCATGTATGGAGGCTGCACAGTATGACTTCTCTTGTCCTGTATGCCGGGTGTAATGCCCATTATCTGCTCTTATTCTGTATGTATGGAGGCTGCACAGTATGGCTTCTCTTGTCCTGTATGCTGGGTGTAATTCTCAGTATCTGCTCTTATTCTGTATGCATGGAGGCTGCACAGTATGGCTTCTCTTGTCCTGTATGCCGGGTGTAATTCCCAGTATCTGCTCTTATTCTGCACGTATGGAGGCTGCACATTATGGCTTCTCTTGTCCTGTATGTCAGGTGTAACTCTCAGTATCTGCTCTTATTCTGTATGTATGGAGGCTGCACAGTATGGCTTCTCATCCTGTGTGCTGGGTGTAATTCCCAGTATCTGCTCTTATTCTGTATGCATGGAGGCTGCACAGTATGGCTTCTCTTGTCCTGTATGCTGGGTGTAATTCCCAGTATCTGCTCTTATTCTGTATGCATGGAGGCTGCACAGTATGGCTTCTCTTGTCCTGTATGCCGGGTGTAATTCCCAGTATCTGCTCTTATTCTGCATGTATGGAGGCTGCACATTATGGCTTCTCTTGTCCTGTATGTCAGGTGTAACTCTCAGTATCTGCTCTTATTCTGTATGTATGGAGGCTGCACAGTATGGCTTCTCATCCTGTGTGCTGGGTGTAATTCCCAGTATCTGCTCTTATTCTGTATGCATGGAGGCTGCACAGTATGGCTTCTCTTGTCCTGTATGCTGGGTGTAATTCCCAGTATCTGCTCTTATTCTGTATGCATGGAGGCTGCACAGTATGGCTTCTCTTGTCCTGTATGCCGGGTGTAATTCCCAGTATCTGCTCTTATTCTGCATGTATGGAGGCTGCACATTATGGCTTCTCTTGTCCTGTATGTCAGGTGTAATTCTCAGTATCTGCTCTTATTCTGTATGCAGTGGCGTAGCTAAGGAGCTGTGGGCCCCGATGCAAGTTTTACAATGGGGCCCCCCAAGCACTCTATACATAACAATTGATACGGTGCACCAAAACCTGCCAATGGCAACTACAGTGTCAGAGGTGCAAGAAGGGGATGGGAAACAGTTTGTTAATGATTACCACTATTCAAAGTATCTATAGAAGTGATTATTATGAGCACAGGACCAATAGAGAGCTAATACTGTAGTTGAGGGAGGGCCCTTCGGGGCCCCTCTGGCCCAAGGGCCCCGATGCGGTCGCTACCGCTGCACCCCCTATTGCTACGCCCCTGTCTGTATGTATGGAGGCTGCACAGTATGGCTTCTCATCCTGTGTGCTGGGTGTAATTCCCAGTATCTGCTCTTATTCTGTATGTATGGAGGCTGCACAGTATGGCTTCTCATCCTGTGTGCTGGGTGTAATTCCCAGTATCTGCTCTTATTCTGTATGTATGGAGGCTGCACAGTATGGCTTCTCTTGTCCTGTATGGTGGGTGTAAAGGTGGCCATACACTGGCCCGATTTGCGCCCGTTTCGACAGCAGATTCGATCACTGGGATCGAATCTGCTGCCAATCGTTCACGCTACACGCCGAATTTCGATCCATTCCGTCCGATCCCGTCGATCGCGCCGTGCGGAAAATAACCGTCGATCGTCCGCGGGTAAAGAGCGCATCGCTAGCGGCGTTCGAGTGCCCGACGACCGACGCAATAGAGTCGCATACATTACCTGCTCCGCCGGCGCGACTCCCGGGTCTCCGCTCTGGTCTGGTCTCCGGCATGCTTCCCTTCTTCCTGTCCCGGCAGGAAGTTTAAACAGTAGAGGGCGCTCTACTGTTTAAACTTCCCCCAGACAGGAAGAAGGGAAGCATGCCGGAGACCAGAGCAGACCAGAGCGGAGAAGAAGAGCGGTGACCGGGGGCAGTCGCACCAGCGAAGCAGGTAATGTATGCGGGCAGGGGGAGCGGCGGCAGCACCACCACAACAGATTGTGATCGGTTTCAGACTGAAATCGGTTCACAATCTGTTTGCAGTAAAGGCAGCCATACGATCCCTCTCTGATCAGATTCGATCAGATAGGGATCTGTCTGTTGGTCGAATCTGATGGCAAATCGACCAGTGTATGGCTACCTTAATTCTCAGTATCTGCTCTAATTCTGTATGTATGGAGGCTGCACAGTATGGCTTCTCTTGTCCTGTATGCCGGGTGCAATCCTCAGTATCTGCTCTTATTCTGTATGTATGGAGGCTGCACAGTATGGCTTCTCTTGTCCTGTATGCCGGGTGTAATTCTCAGTATCTGCTCTAATTCTGTATGTATGGAGGCTGCACAGTATGGCTTCTCTTATCCTGTATGCCGGGTGCAATCCTCAGTATCTGCTCTTATTCTGTATGTATGGAGGCTGCGCAGTATGACTTCTCTTGTCCTGTATGGCCGGTGTAATTCTCAGTATCTGCTCTAATTCTGTATGTATGCAGGCTGCACAGTATGACTTCTCTTGTCCTGTATGGCCGGTGTAATTCTCAGTATCTGCTCTAATTCTGTATGTATGGAGGCTGCACAGTATGGCTTCTCTTATCCTGTATGCTGGGTGTAATTCCCAGTATCTGCTCTTATTCTGTATGTATGGAGGCTGCACAGTATGACTTCTCTTGTCCTGTATGCCGAGTGTAATTCTCAGTATCTGCTCTTATGCTGTATGTACAGTGGATGCACAGTAGCACTTCCATTGCTCTGGGTATTTTCTAGCTGTATAAAGTTGGAGGAAGGGGGGTTGTTTTCTCTATGGGGACATTCTCAGAATTCTTTATGTTTTAGTCTCTTAAAGGGCCACGACCTATAGCTCGGCATTTCATGATGATACAATGTCCATGTGTCCATGTCCATGTGGGTTTATTGTGTTTAGGGCCATGTTTTGTACCCATAATCCTCTCTGAGCTTTTAAATACTGCAGAACTGAAATCTGGGTATCAGAGGATTAGATGTGTATGTGAAACGATATATACAAATCCCCTCCTGTGTGCTGGCTGGATAAATGTATGTGCATGATGTTCTGCAGCACAGAGCCCTTTGTATGGCCCACAAACTGCTATTATTGTTCTGGGAGTCACGCGGCGCCTCCTGTGGATGGAGCAGAATCCAGCATTTTATTTACACTGGGAGAGAAAGAGTAAGTGCTCGAAACCAAGCATGGAGATTGTGATATTTCCATCTTTTCTCTCTGCTGCCCCAACTATGGTGACCATCAATGTAGAAAACACCCCAATAACCTCAACTTCTAAAGCTTGCTGTCTGGGGTTAACTCTGAACTCTACACTCTCATTTAGACCACGCCTCCATTGGCTACTGATAACCCAAAGGATCCAGTTTTCACTGCTCCTATCATACAAAGTTCTACATAAGCTGTCATTTCCTTCATTTCCTCATTAATCTCCAGATACCATCTCCAATTATACTAATGTTTTACTTATTGAAGCCACCTGACACGAATTTAACTGACCTGAAGAAGCAGGACTTACCTGCGAAACGCTAGTCATAACTTTGTGCAATAAAAATCATTTTCATTCCTCTACTTTTTAGTGTTTTAAAGTATTTTATATCCTTGGGTGCCTCCACCCACCATTAGTTGGAGGGTTGCAATGTTAATTTTTTGTCCCAGTCTGAGAGTTAGTTTTGTGCCAAATCCAAGCATCGAGAAGCTAAAATCCCTGGAAAGCAACCACATAGGGGTGGACCACCAAAACCGAGCAGAAGTGGGAATCTTCCATACGTTTTTAAAGTGGTTGCTTTTCATAGCAACCAGAAAACATGAGTATAACACCTAACTTACATCTGGAAAGGTGTTAGTTTGTATTATTGGCTCCTAGTCTTTTTTCCCTTTCTTCTTTATTCCCTGTCTTTTTATATGGTTCCTGCCATAGCTTTCCTCTCAAATAACGAGTGCTCCTTAATCTCATGGCTGCAGTAATTTTCTGCAGAGATTTTCGATCCCAGGAAGATTAAATCTGTTACAACTTCCACTTACAGTATTCGCCATCTATATGTAGATGGTTCATTGGAGCAGATGACACAACTATAGCTTTCTTGATGTTAAAGGGAACATAGCACCACATATTTTTTATTTATTTTTTTATAAAAGAAAGGAACCTTCTCCTAAGGGAGCTTCTTAATTGAGTGTACTCGCATCCACAGACTACATCTCCCAGCATGCATAAAGAAAATATTTCATTGGTGCTTGGTTGCCTTTAAAGTGGATCCGAGATAAACTTTGACTCAATGCATAATTGTCCCTCTTACATATAGTTTATAGGGCATTCCTCAAGCCAAATACTTTTTTTTGCTTTAATACCCTAATTCCCTATAAACTAAACAATCCTTGCCCACAGCTCCTCCAGCACCTAGGCATTCTGAGTCCCATGTAGCAAGTGGGAGCCCAGCCTGTGAAGGAGGAGGCTTTTCCTGAAGGAGGAGAAGGAGGCATTACCAGACAGAGATTTCAGAGGCAAGGGGGCGGAGAGGGGAGGAGAGCGGAGGAGAGGGGATTAGAGTTTTCACAGGTTAAGGGGTGGAGATGCAGAGCAACTTGCCTGTGTGATGACAAGCAGGAATGGCCGCTCTCATTGTACCACAGGAATAAATAATCATATACTGTTGAAGCTGTTTGCAGCTAGATTTGCTGTCTAAACTTTAGATAAGATAAATAGACAAATTAGTTGTTATAGTTAGTTTTTCATCTTGGATCCACTTTAAGCAGTAGACCAGCTTTGGCACTTTCTAGTTTGACATTCATGACTAGGCTCTTCAATTATTTCTCCGTTTTAGACATCAGAGTGTTATCATTGGCATACTCTAGATTGTTAATATTCCTGCCAGCTATTTTAATTCCAGCATGCGAGTCATCCAAACCAGCTTTAGGCATGACTTATTGAGCATGCAAGTTAAATAAATAAGGAGATAATATGCAGGCTTATCACACTCCAGTCAGTTATTCCATACTTTTTGCTTTTTGGTTTGCATATAGATTCCTCAAAAGGCAAATCAGATGGCCTGGTATCCACATTTCCATAAGAATCTGCCAGTCTATCACGATCTACGCAGTCAAAAGCTTTTAAATAGTCAAAAAATCAAAAGTAGACATTATTCTGGAATTCCCTTGCTTTCTCTATTATACATTGTATGTTGGCAATATGTTCCCTTGTGCCGCTTTGTCTGTTAAAACCTGCTTGGACATCTGGTAGTTCTCGCTCCATATATTGCTGCAGTCTAGCTAGTCTAGCCGCAGTTGACAACCATTTTGCCCACCTGTGCTGATAAGTGAGTCTCCGACATCTTGTATTCCTCCAGAGAAGCACCTTCAGAGCCAGAAGCTTGAGCTGCAGAAGACAAGCTTGATGCTCATCCATTTCTACAGCCAAAATATGAACAAACCCAGATAACAATCAGATCTCTGGGCACAACAAAGTCACCATCACTTGAAGAACAAAGGTATTTCCACTACCTGTACAGACTATCCCCTGCCTTTTTCATGAAAACACTTCCTGCTGTTTTTCTTAAACGTCCTCTACAGTACAGCAAACACACACATCCAAACACCATTGAATGCCTTGAAATGCTTACAAGAAATGACTGGCATTCAAAACGGCTCTCAAAGGAGATGCCAAACAGAAGCCTGTGTGAATCGGCCCTAAATCTTTCTTTGTTTTCGGGATCTTATTTGTTGCAACCTCTTGGATAATATCACGTACATCTGCCTATATTTGCTCAGGCATTCTTTCTAACAGATCTAATCCTCTGGACCTATTCTTCACCTCTACTGTGAAGTCATATGGAATACTGTTAGGATCATACTGTATGTTGTTGGTCTACAGGCGTTTCCTGTTGCTTTTAGTTTAATTCTACATTTTGCAATTAGAAGCTCATGATCTGAGCCACATTTGGCTCCCAATCTCGTTTTAGCTATTTGAATAGAACTTTTCCATCTCCTGCAAAGTATGTAGTCAATTTGGTTGCAATATTGACCATTTAGTGATGTCCATGTGTAAAGTCTTTTGTAATGCTTTTGAAAATAGGTATATGTTATAACCAATGTGTTGTTATGATAAAATTCTATTAGCTTCTGTCAGGGGCGTCGCTAGGGCCTTTGATCCGGGGCACCGGCCTGGAACCTGTTGCCATGGTGCCCCGGATCTAATGAGTGGCAGGAGGGGGCACTGGGCGGAGTGGCGGGAGGGAATGGGCAGCTCAGTTAAAAACTCACATGTCTTCAGATCACCGCATGCAGGCACAGCTTCTATGTGCTTCTGACTTCCTCCCCGCGGCGTCTATCGTCTTGGTTACAGCGCCCCCTGTGATGACATCACAGGGGGCGCTGTTACCAATGCGAGGGACACTGCAGGGAGGAAATAGGAAGCACATGGAAGCTGTGCCTGCGTGCGGCGATCTGAAGACAGGTGAGTTTTTAACTGCCCCCCCCCCCCCACTAGGGGAAGCTGCCTATCTAATCTCCACTGGGGGAACCTACCTATCTAACCTATACTGAGGGAACCTACCTATGTAATCTACGCTGGGGGAACCTACCTATCTAATCTCCACTGGGGGAACCTACCTATCTAACCTATACTGAGGGAATCTACCTATCTAATCTATACTGGGGGAACCTACCTATCTACTCTATACTGGGGAAACCTACCTATCTAATCTATGCTGGGGGAAGCTACCTATATAACCTATACTGAAGGAACCTACCTATCTAATCTACACTGGGGGAAGTTACCTATATAACCTATACTGGGGGAACCTACCTATCTAACCTACGCTGGGGGAACCTACCTATCTAATCTATGCTGGGAGAAGCTACCTATATAACCTACGCTGGGGGAACCTACCTATCTAACCAACGCTGGGGGAACCTACCTATCTGACCAACGCTGGGGGAACCTACCTATCTAACCTATACTAGGGGTACCTACCCATTTAACCTACGCTGGGGGCACATACCTATATAATCTATACTGGGGAAGATGCCTATATAATCTATACTGGGGAAGCTGCCTATCTAACCTATGCTGGGGGAAGCTACCTATCTACAGCCAAGCAAAGCCCCAGCACAGCAAAGCAGAACCCTCAGCAAAGCAAACCCCCCAGCCTAGCAAAGCCTCCTGGTCCCAGCCCAGCAAAGCATACAGCCAAGCAAAGCCTAGTAAAGCCCCTCGAAAAGCCCCCAGCAAATTTCCCAGCCCAGCAAAGCCCCAGCAAGTCACCTAGAGAAGCACAGCATCACCACCAGCCAGGCCGGTACAGCATCACCACCAGCTAGGTCAGCACAGCATCACCACCAGCCGAGTACAGCGCACAGGCCAGCCAGCCGAAGGCAAGACAGAAGCCAGGTGAAGGGTTTACCCATATTTGTCGCCGTATAAGACGCACTTTTTCTCCCCAAAAAATGGGGAGAAAAAGTCCCTGCGTCTTATATGGCAAAGGCAGGGAATCCCCAACTTCCGAAACGCCCGCCGAAACGAACCGCCGACCCGCCGCCATGTTGGGGATTCCCTGCCTTTTTGTCCGCGTCATCAGTACAAGCTGACACAAGAGCGAGAAGTAGCGTGGAGACCGATGTCTGCATTCACCGCTGGCGCTTGGAAGGTACGCTGCCGCCATACATTCCAGCACAGGGGGGGCCAGGAAAGATGAGGGGGAGGGAAAGGAGGCTAGCGGGGGGTAGCGCGGAGGTCTGACGTCGCCGCGGGAGCATTGATTAGGTAAGTTGCGGCTATCTATGCTCTGCAGCACGGGGGACCAGGAGATGCATGGGGGGCATATTGGATGCATGGGGGGGGGGGCATATCGGACGCATGGGGGGCATATTGGACACATGGGGGGGGGATATTGGACACATGGGGGGGCATATTGGACACATGGGGGGCATATTGGACACATGGGGGGGGATATTGGACACATGGGGGGGCATATTGGACACATGGGGGGCATATTGGACACATGGGGGAGCATATTGGACACATGTGGGGGCATATTGGACACATGGGGGGCATATTGGACACACGGGGAGACACACAGGGAGACACACTGGACAGACGTGACAGACACACTGGACACACGGGGCAGACACGCTGGACACGCGGGGCAGACACGCTGGACACACGGGGCAGACACGCTAGACACATGAGGCAGACACGCTGGACACATGAGGCAGACACGCTGGACACATGAGGCAGACACGCTGGACACATGAGGCAGACATGGGTTACACAGGAGCACACATCAGGACACATGGGGATACACTAGGACACCATTTGGGCAAGAACATGTACAAGACGCTCCTGGAACATGGACGCACCAGGTTTAGTATGTATATTTTTTCCCCCTGGTTTTTGCCCTCTAAACCTGGGTGCGTCTTATATTCCGGAGCGTCTTATACGGCGCGAAATACGGTATATATGTGAAATACTGCCTATTGAATATATTTAAGTTACGCCACTGCTATGTTCAAGTACATTTGGCCCCACCTATGACCACACCCACTTTACACGGCATGGCCACGCCCATTTTTCACCACTGCATACTCGTTCCCTCTTGATGCCCATGGGTGCCCTGGATCTCCCAGGAATCTAGAAACGCCCCTGGCCTCTGTCCTGCTTCATTACGTTTTTCAAGACCAAACTTGACTGTTATTTTGCTTGTTTTTTTTTTTTTTTTGCTGCCAATGCTAGCATTCCAGTCACCTATCATGTATGTAATGTCTTTCTTGGGTGTTGTGTCCAGCAGCTGTTGCAAATCATCATAAAACGGTTCCACTTCCTTCTCATCAGCTTTAGTCGTTGGAGCATCAACTTGAATCCCCGTAAATGTTAAATAGCTTGCCTTACAATCTAAGTGAGATCATTCTGTCACTTTTAGGATTGTAAGCATGGACTGATGTTGTCAACATTTTATTGGTGATGATGGCTACTCCATTTCTTCTGTGAGTATCGTGTCCACAATAGAAAATCTACGGTTTATCTGAAGTGAAATGACAACTGCCAGTCCATTTTAGTTCACTTATTTCCAGGATGTCAACATTCAGCCTTACCATCTCACCTTTGATCATGTCCAGCTTTCCTTGATTCATAGACCTTAAGTTCTGATGGTATATAGTCTTTTACAGCATCGGACTGTACTTTTGATATTTCTGGGCACCTCAGCATTTGTATGTCCTCTTGGCTTTAATAAAATCAGCATCATTAGCTCTTGCTCTACTCATACTTGTCTTCTAGTCTTTCCCAGTAGCTTGTTGGTCATCTTCAGACCTGCAGGACTCATCTTCAGATGCCATATCAACATAACTCTGGTTGCTTCTGTTCATCTAGTTTTCTTGAAAAAAAGTTAACTGGAGTCTGATTTCTTTGCAATGACCTGCTCATCTTGGGTTGCCGTGCACGATATCAGTGCTCCAGAAGGGGCAAGGATGACCACGAGTATATAAATGTCCTGGAATGGGACATACTTACCAAAGGCTGTCTGTAGCTCCATGGGGCCACTGCATAATGTGACACCCCATCTTGGTAAAAAAACAACAACTTTTTAATACTTTTTGATGGCTTCCTGAATAAAGTCGGATTGCTGATTTTAGAGATGTTCTGTCCTTCTTCAGGGATGTTTAGGAAAGAAAGTTGAAACGATATAGTATTTGGTATATTTATTTTTAGGATTTTGTTCACTTCACTTATTTCATTATTCACTAGCAATTCTCAACCCTGAGACGCGTTATTTGTTAATGTAGTGCTTATTTATGCACCTAAATTAATACATATTGTGCATAAAATCATCTCAGTTATTATTACTGAATAGCTCAGGGCAGCTTTTCAGCTTCCTCACATGGCTTTCTTAAAGTGATATGAAACTCAGCATTTTCTCTTTGTTCTATAATTTTATTTACAGCATAGAATCTACTACCACAAAATATTTGTAGTAGAACAACATTCAAACAGTTAAACACAGCAATTTCTTCTTCAGTGCAAAGCTCCTTGCTTTAGTGGAAAGCTTCTGTCTGCATCCAAACAGGTGATAGCATTATGTTTTGAGTACATTCTTTTGTCAGATACATTTAGTTAACATTGAAACTGAGCTGTACTCAGCTGAGAAGCAGAAAGAGCTGAGAAGTGATTCTAGATAGATTTTAATTATTAAATATAGCAGCTATGCAATAAAATGAGATAGCAGCTTTCAGAGCAGATAAACTGTACTTTGAAAATTTGGAAACAGATAATATTACTTGTGCACAAAAGCAAATACGGTAACTACAGTTGTGTTCAAAATTATTCAACCCCCAATGCTGTAAAGGGTTTTAGGGAATTTAGTGTACATTTGTAATTGTGTTCAGAATGAAATCTTACAAGGACTTTTTAAAGAATCAAATGCAACTAAAATGACATGAATTGTTTTTGTAATACAGTATTAAATGTTTTTTTTTTACGTGACTTCTTCATTGACACAATTATTCAACCCCTTAAAGACTACCACTCTTAAGAACAGAGGTTCATTTAAGTGTTTTCGATCAGGTATTGAAAACACCTGTGGATGTTAATGAGCAGCAATCAAGCATAATAAGTACCAATTAGGCAGATTTAAAATGACTGTGATACTCAGCTCCTTCTAGACATTTACTGGTGTGTTTTCAAACATGGTGAAGTCAAGAGAATGGTCCAGGAAGACAAGAGAAGAGTTGATTTCTCTTCACAGGAAGGGCAATGGCTATAAGAAGATTGCAAAGATGTCAAACATACCAAGAGACACCATACGAAGCATCATTCGAAAATTCAAGGCAAAGGGCACTGTTGAAATGCTACCTGGTCGTGGCAGAAAGAAGATGCTGACTTCAACTGCTGTGCGCTACCTGAAGCACAAAGTGGAGAAAAGTCCCTGTGTGACTGCTGAGAAACTGAAAAAAGATTTGTCAGATGCGGGTACTGAGGTTTCAGCATAGACAATAAGGCGCACACCGCTTAATGAAGGCCTCCATGCCAGAACTCTCAGGCTGTCTCCAAAGAATAAGAAGAGTCGACTGCAGTATGCCAAAAGTCATGTGGATAAAGCACAAAAGTTTTGGGATAGTGTTCTGTAGACTGATGAAACAAAATTAGAACTGTTTGGGCCCATGGATCAACGCTATGTTTGGAGGAGGAACAAGGCCTATGAAGAAAAGAACACCTTGCCTACTGTGAAGCATGGCGGGAGGTCAATCATGCTTTGGGGCTGTTTTGCTTCTGAAGGTACAGGGAAGCTTCAGCGTGTGCAAGGTACCATGAATTCTCTTCAGTACCAAGAGATATTGGATGAAAATGTGATGCAGTCCGTCACAAACCTGAGGCTTGGAAAACGTTGGACCTTTCAACAGGACAATGATCCCAAGCATACCTCCAAGACCACTAGAGCATGGTTGCAAGCCTAAGAATGTGACTGAACTGGAGGCTTTTGCCCATGAAGAATGGGCTAAGATACCCGTAGATCGCTGCAAGACACTTGTGTCAAGCTATGCTTCACATTTAAAAGCTGTTATAACTGGAAAAGGATGTTGTACTAAGTACTAAGAATGAATGTCACTTGGGAGTTGAATAAAACTGATAATGATGTGAGCACAGAAAAGAAATTTGTGGTTATTTCATTATAAATGTTATGTTATATTTGTCTGACTTACAAGTGCCTCTGCTTTAATTGTAAACAAGATGACTGAAATGATCAAAATCATTGTCATACTGGCCAAAACACTCAATTTCAGTGGAGGTTGAATAATTTTGAACACAACTGTATATGGGTAATAAAAAGTAAGAAAACACTTTTTTTTGAATGTTATGTCAGGGTTTTATCCCACTTTAAAGAGAAACTTCAACCAAGAATTGAACTTTATCCCAATCATTAGCTGATACCCCTTTTTACATGAGAAATATAGTGCTTTTCACAAACAGACCATCAGGGGGCACTGTATGACTGATTTTGTGCTGAAACCCCAACAACAAGAAGCTCTGGGACCACAGTACTTTTGGCAGTTTGTTACAATGTAACAAGGTTCACAGACAGGAAATAGCTGTTTACAGCTGTCTCCAACAGCCAAAACAGCTAGCAGCAGCTACATAACCTGCCCACAGTAAAAATGTCACCACGTAATTAATGTCATAATGTAAATCGGGGAGAGGAAAGATTTTACAATGAGCAAACACTGACTAAATAATTTATAAATAATTATTGTAAAAATGAAGCACTTTTTTTATTGCATTATTTTCATGGAGTTCCTCTTTAAGGAACAACTGAAGAGCAGCATGGAGCAGATGATCACTGATATCACTGAGCCAGGCTGTGTTTGGGGGGTCCATCCGAAAATGGCGCAGGGAGAAAAATGGCGCACCGTTCTGCCGATAAATGTATCATAAAACGCTATTTACCGTTTTAATGTAAATACAATAAAACGGTAAATTTCGTTTTATGCTACATTGATTGCAGAGCGGTGCGCCATGATAAACATGCAGGGCTGGGGGAGAGAGGCAGCGGGAGACTAGAGGGCATAGGCAGCGGATGTATGCAGAAGCATACGTTACCTTATCCTGGGCCAGTGATCGCTCCTTCCCTCCGCTCCTTCCATTCGTTTGCTGTAGTCCCGCAGCCGGCCAATCAGCATGCGGAGACTGAAGCCACATGGTGATTGGCCGGCTGCAGGACTACAGTAAACGAATGGAAGAAGTGCAGGAGCGGAGGGAAGGAGCGATCGGCGGCCGGGACAAGGTAACGTATGCTTCTGCACACATCCTCCCCGCTGCCTATGCCCTCCAGTGTCCCGCTGACTCTCTCCTCCCCCGACCCCCGCTGCATTCTTGAACAATTATAACGCTATTTAGCGTTATAAGTGTAAGGCACACTGCCTGCGCCATTTTTTAACACTTATAACGCTAAATAGCGTTATATAATGTAAGTCTATGGGGCGCCCTTTGTATTCCCCTGGCGCTGTGCGCCATTATTAACTGTCACGGTGTTTGGGCTGTATGGAAAAGACATTTGATGCATTTTTGTTTTATACAAAGAATATAACAAAAAACAGTGTGGAGGCAATACAATTTCAGAAGAAAGTGTGAACATTTTAAAGCAATTCAAAGAATCTGTATACTGCACCATCATAGCGATGTTTCAGAAATGCCAGGCACCACTTCATCAAGGTAGATCCCGTTTACACTTAATCAGTTGCTCTCAGTTATAACTGAAAGAAAACTGATTTTCAGATTTTCAAAGTAATGCTCATGTTTTCCTATGGCACCTTTCATACTTAACGCGTTTTAACTGAAATCTTTTTCACAATGCACGGCTATGGAAAAAACACGTACTAACGCGTACTGACGCACACCAACTGGTTAAAGAGAACCCGAGGTGGGATTTAATTATGTTAGTGGGGCACAGAGGCTGGTTGTGCACACTAACTCTGTTGCCCCATGGTGTGCCTCCAGGACCCCCCTGCACGCCGCTATACCCCCCGCAGTGCTAGCGACACACAGCGTGTCGCCAGCACAATGTTTACCTATGCCTGTCTGTTAGTGCCGCTCCCCCCCCTCCTCCGTATCGGCGCTACCCGCCCGCGTCACTTCCCTCCAATCAGCGGGAGGGAAGGGACGCGGGCGGGTAGCGCCGATACGGAGGAGGCGGGGGAGCGGTGCTAACAGACAGGCAGAGGTAAACATTGTGCTGGCGAGTGGTGACACGCTGTGTGTCGCTAGCACTGCGGGGGGTATAGTGGCGCGCAGGGGGGTCCTGGAGGCACACCATGGGGCAACGGAGGGTGGTGTTAGTGTGCACAACCAGCCTCTGTGACCCACTAACATAATTAAATCCCACCTTGGGTTCTCTTTAAGTGTAAATGGGACCGTAATGACTGGTCAGCTTATAGATCCCATTACTGCGAGTTTTTCTGAATGGTATACTCAATGTTTTCATTATAATCATAAACCTGATTTGCTTCATGCAAATTCCATTTCTTCCTGGGTGATTTCTGTGCAGTGCAGCATGAAAATTACTTAATGATACATTTATCCTGATTTGTACTCCTAAAAACTGGGGCCCACCTGAGCGCTTTCAGCTGCACTTTGGGATCACCGACAATTGCCATCCATCCCAAAATGTGCTATGCTGTTGAAACTGAATGGGAGTGAACCAAAAGGAGCGATTGTGCTTTGGCCAAATTGCAATCGTGCGTTCCTACAGCATTTTTGGAGCCTTTGTGCTCCAATTTAAAAAAATAGGAGCGTTGCAAAATCTCTTTTCTACAAAAATGGGGTATTTGGGATAACACTACTTTCCTCTGTCACTGAGCTTACAATTAAGAGAGGAGGTTGGCTCAATTCGATTTAATTAGTATGAAAGGCTCCTCCAAGGGAGAATGGTACCTGTGGAAGACTGAAAGGAGATATATTTTCTTCTTATAATTGGAAGGTTTTGTTATGTTATTGTACAGATAGGATTATTACTGTTGATGTTGTTATTAAATTCCTTTTCTTAATGCTTTTGTTTTGTTTTCTTTTCTTTATCTCTGAGTGGAGTTCAAAGCACACTGATCTCTGTATTTGGAGATGTGCTTGCGCCTTGTAAAAACAAGTGGTATGTTTAAAACCACAGGGCCAGCTATACTATGCCAGGAAAAAAAACCATATATAAGTAGATAAATACTTGTTCTACTTACATAACATACGTATTGTACTGTTCACGTTTTGATTTCAATTAATTTTATATAGTAAATAAAGAGAAAACTGTTCCAGGCGTTTTCCATCTTTACAGCTTGTGACTAAATCCAATCCTGATGTCATTTCCTCCCTTACTCTTTTTTTACTCCTGCCTGAAATAGCGTATGCATTGACAGAACTCCGCCCCACTGAGCTCTGTACTAAAAAATGCACTGTCATACCTTGCTTTTTAAACACATGTGAGCACAGCATAGATCCTATTTCAGAAGCTTCTGCAGTGGGGTGAGGTGTATTTCCCTTCTCAGCCACGTGTCCCACTGAACTGCCCCAGCCAATCAATGAGGAGCAGGAATGTGGAAGGGTAGATAATAATCCCCAGTGCTACCCAATTTCCCCAAGGCATGTTTCCTGTACAGACTAATGTCACACCATCCCACTATCCCCCGTGTCACCAAGGCCTGCTTTCTGTGTTGATACTTTTGCTAGTGTCACCAGTGCCATTCCTGCAATGTGTCTGTGTCTTCCTGTGCAGACAGATACCACACCATCCCACTATCTCCAGTGTCACCCGGCGTCACCAAGACCTGCTTCCTGTGCAGACAGATGTCACACCATCCCACTATCTCCAGTGTCACCCAGCGTCACCAAGACCTGCTTTCTGTGCAGACAGATGTCACACCATCCCACTATCTCCAGTGTCACCCAGCGTCACCAAGACCTGCTTTCTGTGCAGACAGATGTCACACCATCCCACTATCTCCAGTGTCACCCAGCGTCACCAAGACCTGCTTCCTGTGCAGACAGATGTCACACCATCCCACTATCCCCATTGTCACCAGGCATCACCCATGTCTGCTTCCTGTGTGGATACTTTTGCTAGTGTCACCAGTAATGTGTCTGAAAGTGATAATTGTTACACAAACAGCTGGCAGAGCTGGGCCATTTCCAGGGACAGCAGCAGATGTTGATGACGTATTCCTTGATAAATGTCACACCAAATCCTGTTTTCAGGACATTCAATTCTTACCTCCTATTTATTTATTTCCTCTATTTTACATAATGCTGACCTATTACATAATGCTGTGCAGAGTACACAGCGCCCATCATCCCTGTCCTTGTCCCCAAAGAAGCGCACGCTCTAATGTCCCCACCATGTGTACGCAGAGTACCGCCAGTTTGGTCGGACACCAATTAACCCATTGATCAGTGTTTGGGATGTAGGAGTAAGGTGATATGAACGCAGGGAGGACACATAAATGCCAGGTTAGGAATTTATCTGCCGAGTACTGAGCTGTGGATCTGGAAGTGCCCAGCTTGGGGATAAAACATTTAAAAATGCAATTTTATGCTGTGTGCCATCCATTTTTCCCCGTACGCAAATTCAAATGCAGCCTAATGATTTCAATAGGCTGAAAAATCCCATCTAATTTTGCGTGCGAGGAGTCGGATGGGAATCGCAGCAGTGGAAACGTGGCCACACATTCCTGGCATCATTATTATAATCAGACTTTTGGTGATTGGTTTATTGTTTTCTTTCAGCAGTGTGCACTGTATTATCATTATACTGACTGCTCCATCATACCTGGAGAAAGGGTAGTCTGCGTGGCCACGAAACAAGTGTTGGTGTCACCTGACTACTGCACTAAGGAATAGAAAGCTAATAGAGAGGTATCCTGGCGTAGGAGCGGAATACTTCCACTTATGTTGTAACGTCTGGATGAGATTCTGCAAACAACTGGGACTGAATAGTGAGCGGCTGCACAACTACTGTAAGGGTTAATATTCTGCGACACACACACACATTTGTGTGAAAAAAAAAAAAGATGATTCGCTGGCAGTATAGCAAAACTTTATGGACACGATTGGCTCATGCCTACCAGTCATTATTAGAGATGGCCCGAACGGTTCGCCGGCGAGCTGTTCCCGGCGAAATTTCGGTGGTTCGCGATCGAAAGCGAACTTTTCCGGAAGTTCGGTTCGCCCCCATAGTGCATCATGAGGGTCAACTTTGACCCTCTACATCACAGTCAGCAATGCCATCTGTACTCTCTGCCACTGAAAATTGAGCCGTGGAAAGACCAAGACCCACGTAGGGACAACTACCTTATGAAGGCACATGATTACAAAGCACAAACTGCAATGGGATGACCACCTGAGGGAAAGCAGCACACAAAAGCAAATCCACACACTGCAGTGGAAGATATGCAATTATTTCTCAAAAAAGGCGATACCCAAACTGTACCGTGATGTTGAAAGACAAGTGGTGTCATCTCTGGCACACAGCGTTGGGTCAAGGGACCATCTGACCACGTGGTCTGCAAAGCACGGTCAGGCCTCCCCGAAGACTAAGTCAGTCCCCACACACAGCATCTCTGCCTGCACGCCGTGTGACTGCCTGCCCCAAGACTAAGTCGCTCCCCACACAGCATCTCTGCCTGCAGGCCGCTTGACTGCCTTCTCCCCCACCCCCAACAGGGTCCAGGACTCCAGGCGGATTCCTGAATTTTTAAGGCCGCTGCTAGCAGCGGCCGCTATAATAATTTTTCTGGTGCATGTACATGCCTGCCTAATTCTTATGGCTGCACTGTGGATGCAACAACAAAACAAAAGGCATGTACACGTGCCAATTCCCCTTCGTGATCATTACCTTGCGGCGGTGAAGGGGCTTGCGTATCACAATGAAGCAATTACCGCCAGCTATATGAGTGTCTCGAGGGGGGGGGGGCACACCCAAGATAATAAGGTTGTTGCTTCAATGTGGACAGACCAAATTTGATCAGCTGGACAGTCACTGTTCTGTCATTCAGCGACCATATGGGCTTGAAAACCGCCACAGCCTGCACTCTGGCCATGATGCGCACCAGTCCAGCACGCCCGTCACTACACAAATAGCTGTTTGCACTGCGTTACACAGTGAGTTTGGTGTGTAAGTGTGAAGTAGTACTCTAATTACACTCCCTGATTGATGTATACACATGCAAGATGTTTTAAAGCACTTTAGGCCTGCAATTTAGCATTCAATGTGATTTCGCCCCTTAAAATGCTGCTTTGCATCAAATCCAGATTTTTCCCCGGGACTTTTGGCATCTATCCCACTCCGCCGTGCCCCCCTCCAGGTGATAGACCTCTTGAAACATCTTTTCCATCACTTTTGTGGCCAGCATAAATTTTTCTAGTTTTCCAAGTTCGCCTCCCCATTGAAGTCTATTGCGGTTCACTAAAGTTCACGCGAACCGAACTTTCGCGGGAGGTACGCGAACCCGGTTCGCGAACCTAGAATCGGAGGTTTGGGCCATCTCTAGTCATTATATATCCATTGTGGCAGATTTCCTTGTCATGGTTTCTAGCTCAAGCAAAAAAAAGAAAAAAAAAAAAACAGGCAATTTGTGTCCTGCCTCTGACTAAGTGGGTGTAGCCCATGAAATGGCTGTTAGGCTACACTTCCTTGGCTGTCTGTTTTGTATACTGAGGATGTATTAAAGGTGACATTGCACTTATCAAGCCTTCTGGTCTGGTACCCAGATTATTTTATCTCTATACCAAAAAAAAAAAAAAAAAAAGGATCTATCCTGCTGTATATACAAACCAGAACCAACATGAATGAAGAAAAAAGATTCCAATGTATATAAAAGTATGACATCATTTTATTAATGGGGCATACCCAGAATAAAGAGTTACACAAAATATGGAGTAATTTAAAGACAATTAAAAGCACAGCAGGGTGGTATGATCAAAAAAGACTCCCCTCAGTATGAATAATTTAATCACCTAACACAAATTATACAGTAAGAAACCAACGGCTATGTATTATGATGACTTGATTGGCTGGAAAAATCATAAAAAAATGATTAGGAGTAGTCAGAATGGAACAATTTGTGCAACACGCTAATATGGACAAAGTGCAAAAAAATTCCAAAAATCTGAAGGTAGATAGGGTACAAAAGTGCAAAAACCACCTAGGAAAAATAGAGAAACCAGTGATTCTGAGGACAAAATTATAAATGTCCTAGAGGAGCCACATACATTAAAAAAAGTGGGCAAAATATGTCAATTAAAAAGTCATTATCCAGAGAGTGGCCAAAATTCATACCTACAATACAATTAAGCTATCAAATAAATGCACATGACCATTATTGCACAAAAATGACGGTACTTATCCGTTAGCCGGGCGCATCCGGCAGGTGGCGCTGTTGTTGTTAATTCCAATCATAATTACTTCATGTAACAAAACTGTGAATGTAAACGCCGCAGGTGGAGCTAATTGCATTCCTTGTTAAGGTAACAATATGTATATTAAAGAAGAGAGTTAATTAAATGACAAATAAGCCGGCGGCAATGTAACAGATCAAGCCGCCGGCTTGCTTCGTGTCTCGCTCTCCTCCCCCCTTGCCCTCTCTCGTATAGAACACTGGCAGCCCGGCGGTAATGTAACAGATCAAGCCGCCGGCTTGCTTCGTGTCTCGCTCTCCTCCCCCCTTGCCCTCTCTCGTATAGAACACTGGCAGCCCGGCGGCAATGTAACAGATCAAGCCGCCGGCTTGCTTCGTGTCTCGCTCTCCTCCCCTCTTGCCCTCTCTCGTATAGAACACTGGCAGCCCGGCGGCAATGTAACAGATCAAGCCGCCGGCTTGCTTCGTGTCTCGCTCTCCTCCCCTCTTGCCCTCTCTCGTATAGAACACTGGCAGCCCGGCGGCAATGTAACAGATCAAGCTGCCGGCTTGCTTCGTGTCTCGCTCTCCTCCCCCTTGCCCTCTCTCGTATAGAACACTGGCAGCCCGGCGGCAATGTAACAGATCAAGCCGCCGGCTTGCTTCGTGTCTCGCTCTCCTCCCCCTTGCCCTCTCTCGTATAGATCCCTGGGGAGGGGACTCGTGTCCCCCCAGAGTCGTTCGTCGCAATAAAACAAGCAGGATTCCCTGCCGCGACACGCATGTCCCCCCCCCCCCCCCCCAGGGCTCTATACGAGAGAGGGCAAAGGGGGGAGGAGAGCGAGACACGAAGCAAGACGGCTTATTTGTCATTTAATTAACTCTCTTCGTTAATATACATATTGTTACCTTAACAAGGAATGCAATTAGCGCCACCTGCGGCGTTTACATTTACAGTTTTGTTACGTGAAGTAATTATGATTGGAATTAACAACAACAGCGTCACCTGCCGGATGCGCCCGGCTAATGGATAAGTACCAAAATGACTATCCTTCCAAATTATTGCACATCTCCCGTATTGCACTTGTAGGCATGGATAAACAACCTGGACCTGTAGCAAGTCTTCACTGTAAGCAGCAACACCTGGTTACTGCTGCTTGGCCAGCAAAGGGTTTCCACAGCTTTTCCAGCTCCCAATCCAACACTGCTCCTGACCCAGAAAGATGGATCCCAGCGACATCCCTCGACGATGAGCTTTGCCCCGATCCATATTCCTGCAGGTAGGTACAAGCAATGTCATGAGACAGCACATGACGGGTGCGAACGGGAAGTCAAGCAATCACTGTAATTTGCGCAGTCATCAAGGATCCTAAATCGGTCGTTATTGCCACTCGTCACTAAACATTTGCATAATCGTGCGCCTATACCCACATCACGAGGTTGCATAAACAATCGTTCATCGCTCAAAAAATCGCCAATCAGAAAACTTTTGAGGTGGGTATGGGCCTTTAAGCATTTGACCAGTTTGGTCAGGTGATGTAGATATGTAAGTCTCTGATTTGACAGTAATGATAATATGGTAAAGCAGGATGTGATCACAGTAAACCAGAGCTCTGCAAACCTATCAGCTGATGGAACAACTCACATGCTTCTGCATGGGTTCTCCTAGACACGACCATCAATAATGATGAAATCTGAGGAGTCTCAGAACACAGGGATTGCACAGAGGATTTCTGACATATATGATGGTTTGGTGGATTGTACAGTCGGGTTGTAGCGTGTGTGGCTGAGTTCATGAGTACACGTGTGAGGCGTGTGATCAGATGACAAGGGGACAGGACGGTAGCAGCCTCCATTAGTCACCAGCCTGGGTGGGCCTTGCAGTGACAGCATGGAGCCTGTCTAATGATAGCAGCCATGACAGACAGAGCAGGCTGTTTGTTTATAAATGACACATGAATGGTCACTTCTTTAATGTAGGATTGGAAGCTTCCCCATCAGCAGAGGCCTCGGCGGGTACGTTATCACGTCATTCGTCATCATTAGCAGAGCCAGGCCTATGCTGGCACTGTGCTCTGAAAGATGGAGGACTTCAATGGGCGCTGCATGATCCATCAGGCTCTGGGCTGTTTGATGTGCTGCTGTGGGTGTCTCCATGTGACAGGTGTGGACGGAGGAGAGGCTGTGGTACCAGCATCCTCTGTCCAGGAGAGTGATGAGGCATTGTGCGGGGAGGCCGTGTTACCCAGCATGCACTCACAGCACACAGACTGACATACTGTATCCCACAAAAGCCAGTGCACCACTCCTACATTCTTGTAAATATGTTATTATATCTTTTCATGGGACAACACTGAACATAGGACACTTTCATACAATGTAGTCAGTGTACAGTTTCTATAATAACTCAACACACAGATAACTGTCAAAACTGCTCGCAACAATAGTGAGAGCAACTTAAAGGGAACCAGAGAGGAACAGGGGGGTTGAAAAAAGAAAATGATTTTATACATACCTGGGGCTTCTTCCAGCTCCATAAGCCTGAATCGCTCCCACGCCGCCGTCCTCAGCTTCCTGGATCCGCCGGTACCGGGCCCGTCACTTCCGGCGGACGCGGCCAATTGTCCGCATCACAGGGGCTCCCTCCATACATGTACGCATGCGGCAGCGCAGTAAGCAGCCACATGCGTATCTGTATGGAGAGAGAGCACCCTGTAATGCGGAGAATTGGCCGCGTCCACCGGCCGACTTGCCGACTCACGGCAATGACGGGACCCGGTGGCGGCGGATCCAGGCAGCGGAGGACGGCGGCGTGGGAGCGATCCGTGCGTATGGGGCTGGAGGAAGCCCCAGGTATGTATATTGAATCCTCTCTGGTTCCCTTTAAACACGCCTACGATTCCCAATTTGCTAAGGTCCCAGTTCATCTTAATACTACTGAGCTGGAGCCTGGAGGACATATTATTGGATGAGAACCTTAAAAGGCCTTATCTGTAATATATAAAAATATTATCTTATTAACTGAACCACATGTGACATCGTTCAAACAGCCTTGGCTTACTATTCTGCGTGTATCAAAAAAGGGCGCCTGGAAAAAAGGGCGCGGGATATAGCCGAAATTTTAAGTTTTAATGCAAAACCATATTTTTCTTTTAAGGGGTTGTAAACGAACATTTAGTGCTAAATAGGTTAAATAAACGGAAATGAAATGGCAAAATACTGTATATAACAACAAACGAATTCTGAAAAGAAACGTCAAATATCGTCTATAAGAAAAACGATATTTACACTTGTATTAAGCATAGCAATGCAATGGTAGGTTTTACAGATATTTTACTGTAATTATACCAAACTGTAGGCTCACACAGATCTCTCCCTATCCCTAACTCCTAGACCCCACTTTGTTTAAATATATATAATTTAATAAATTGTATATATTACATATATTGTGCTGTAACTATACCTAACCTTACTCTCACACAGAGCCCTCCCTGTACCTATCCCTAACCCCTAGACCCCCCTGGTGGTGCCTAACCCTAAGACCCCCCTGGTGGTGCCTAACCCTAAGACCCCCCTGGTGGTGCCTAACCCTAAGAGACCCCCCTGGTGGTGCCTAACCCTAAGACCCCCCTGGTGGTGCCTAACCCTAAGAGACCCCCCTGGTGGTGCCTAACCCTAAGACCCCCCCCCCCCCCAGTTGGTGCCTAACCCTAAAACCCCCTGGTGGTGCCTAACCCTAAGACCCCCCGGTTGGTGCCTAACCCTAAGACCCCCCGGTTGGTGCCTAACCCTAAGACCCCCCTGGTGGTGCCTAACCCTAAGACCCCCCTGGTGGTGCCTAACCCTAACCACCCCCTGATTGCGTACATTATACTGTAACAATACCTAACCCTCCCTGTACCTATCCCTAACCCCGAGACCCCCCTGTTAATGCCTAAACCTAACCATCCCCACCGCACAAACACCCTAAACACATATATACAATAATACATTTAATCGTTAAAATACTTCTCTACAAATAACATGAATAAAATAATTTATATATTTGTAATAGAATAAATAGCTTTAAAATAGCCTTAAAATCACGTATACATTAATATTATAAATTGAGAAAAGTATATATAAATATATAAAATACAATAGATAGCCTTACAAGCATTAGAAATCTTAAAATAACAGTAACATTAAAAGCGATATGTTAGTAACTATAATCAACGCATTATAAGTATAAAAACAACCTTAAAATAACAGTAATAATAAAAGCGATATTTTAGTAACTATAATCAACGCATTATAAGTGTAAAAACAAAGTTAATACCAAAAGCGATGTATTTCTAATACGATAAGGTTGAAAACGGTATTTACGCATTATACATATAAAAACAAATTTTTAAATGATCAAAGAAGTGTAAACGAAAATTTAGTTGTTATACTTTTGTAAGCAAAATTTTTAAACGAAAAAATAAGTAAAAACTGATATAAGCGAAATTTAAAAACGAAAAAATAAGTATAACACAAACTCAAAACGAACTTGTAAACGATATTTGTTATAAACCTTATTCTGTAAACGAAAACTTTTGTTAACACGATCCCTGTAACCGCTATTTCTCGGGCGCCCTTTTTCCCGTCGGGCGCCGAATAGCCGATATTTTGCATTGCAGTCTATGGCGGCGCCCTTTTTGTCCACTATCCCTGTGCGCCCTTTTTTACTAGCCCGTACTATTCTCCCTAACCTTGATGATGAGGAGTGGGAAGATGCTTGGCGTAAACCCTTCAGGTACCTCAGAGCGTCCAGAGATAAGTTTATACAATTCAAAATACTGCATAGGGCATACTTGACTCCGGCCAAGATATCTAACGCCACATACACACATCAGACCATAGTCTTTTGAAAATGAAAGATCACAGACCAATCTTACTACCCTTCATGTAGTATGAGAGCCATACCTTCACAGTCTATTCTATGGAGCTGAACTCCCCATCAGAAAAAAAAATCTTTGCAAGATGCTGCACACAAAGATGCTGCACAGACACAAAGGATCAGTATCTGCAAAAGATCTGTTCCTGCCAAGAATCCATTCCTGCAAATTGCAATGATAGTCTATGAGATCTGCAGATCATCATACACACATGATTTAACTGACATTCATCTGCAGATCAGATCCACCAGGATGGATTTTCAGATCTGCAGATGATTGTCTGATCTGCAGATGAATGTCAGTTAAATCATGTGTGTATGATGATCTGTAGATCTCATAGACTATCATTGCAATTTGCAGGAATGGATTTTTGTCAGGAACAGATCTTTTGCAGATACTGATCTTTTGTGTCTGTACAGCATCTGTGTGTGCAGCATCTTGCGAAGATTTTTTTCTGATGTGGAGTTCAGCTCCATAGAAAAGACTGTTTAGAGTATGGCTCTCATACTACATGAAGGGTGGTAAGATTGGTCTGTGATCTTTCATTTTCCAAAGACCATAGTCTGATGTGTGTATGTGGCCTTAAGTTTGACCCTAACAACTAGGTGCTGTGCTGGAGATGTGCTGCAGCTGATGCAGATTTAGACCATGTGGACCTGCCCTGGGGTGCCTCCTCTCTGGAAAGCCATATGTGAATACATCACAAAAATCACTAAAATAAATACACCTTGTGATCCCTATTACTGTTTACTTGGAGACACCACTAAACTAGCCAGCACACGTGCTGAGAGAACATTAATAGGACTACTACTGTTATACTATTATCGCAAAGCAATAGTATTGAACTGGAAGTACCTTCAGTACAATGCTGGAAAAAAAAAAAAATGATTCCCTTCATTTGTATAAAGCCGCATACTTAGCTATAGGTTGCCCGCAAAAATTTGGGAAAATCTGGAAACCCTGGACCAGTAACAAGGATACGAATTAATGTATTCAATAGTGCTTATCTTGTTCTGCTATATACCTCTCTAATATAACTGAAGACAAATTTAGCTGTATTCTTGTTATCGACTCTGAATTTACTGCTAACCTTTGCTTGTAACTTGATTGATGTCCAAAGTGCAATATACACTTAATTGAGCGCCCGTTTCCACTTGTGTGTGTCGATTTTGTTTGCGTAAAACGAGTCAACGAATCCGCATGCGGGTGCGGATTCGTTCACGTTTCTATGCGGATTTTAACCATGTCAATGCCAGCAAGCATTGACATGGGTTTTTCAGCGGAATTGCACGCAGAAACGCCGGGAACACCGCAAGACTGATACGCTTGCGGTTTTCCTACTAAATTACATTACCGGCGATTCGCGTGCGGGTGTGCGGCATGCGAATTCTGACGGCTCTGCCGTGCAGATTTTTTCTGCACAGCAGACCGCACAGAATCCCGCACAAGTGGAAACAGTCGCATCCACTTGTATTGGTTATGCGAATCTGCATGCAGAAAACGCCTGCAGATTCGCTCTAGAGGAAACGGGCCATAATATACTGTTTTGTATGGGTGAGGGAGGGGGTGTATTGGGGTAGTTGGTGATTGTTAGTGGAGAGACATGTGCATGTTGTTTTTATGTTTTTGCTGTAGACCACCTGCGTGTGGCTATCAGCAATGTTTGTTTAATTGTTATATTTAGAAAATTCAAATAAAACGTGTATATATATATATATATATATATATATATATATATATATATATATATATATATAACAATAGTGAGAGCACCCCCAGGTAAAGAATGTCAAAATTCTGCCCAATGAGACATTTTCCCTCTGTGGGGTTATGCTATTCATTAGTATTACAAGGTCTCAGGTCTGATAAATTTGGTGTTATCGCTCTAAAGCTGAATACTCACCCGACAACGCAGAAAGATGGATCCCAGCGGCGGCCCCCCCAGATGAGCATTCCCCGATCCACCCTCCTGCGGGTGGGTACACACAATGGCACATGATGGGTGCCAACGAGATGTCAAGCGATCACGGTACTTTGCATGGACTCGTCAGGGACCTTAACCTGCTGGGTGTTCTCACGGCCACTGGAGGGTTTTTTCGCCCAATTTTTTTTGTTTATCATGTAGCTAGCCTATCGCTAGCTACATGAGTCCCCCCTCCCTGCTCCCTCCCTTCCACCCTTCCGATTGCCGCCGGCGATCATGCCCATCAGGAAATCCCGTTCTGAACGGGATTTCCTTTAGGGCTTCCCCGTCGCTGGCGACAAACGGAGTGATGTCATCAACGTCGTGACGTCAGAGGGAGTCTCGATCCACCCCATAGCGCAGCCTGGCGGTGATTGGCCAGGCTGCGCAAGGGGTCTGCGGGGGGGGGGGCTCTCTTTGGCGGCGGGTAGCAGCAGATCGGCGGCGATCAAAACAAACACACAGCTAGCAAAGTGCTAGCTGAGTGAGTGTTTGAAAAAAAAATTGTGCAAATCGGCCCACCAGGGCAGGAGCGGTGCACAGCGGCGTTACTGGACGAGCTCAGCTCGTCCAGGACGCTAGGGAGGTTAAAGATCCGATCCACCATGATGATCGTTATCACCGTGTGCAGACACATGTGTAAACATGCAGCTGTACCCAGATGGCGAGAATGCAGAAATGATCGCTCGTTGCTCAAAAAATCCGGTCATCTCAAAAATCGTTGTAGAAATTGTGTAGTGTGTACAGGCCTTAACACTCTCTCATACTGGTCACTGGAAGTACAACATGACACCTCATTTCAGAGAACTCTGAGAGGATCTTACAGGACACCTGAGGTGAAAATCAACTAACGAAATAAACAATTGTATCTATCCTCCTTCTCCTAAAAATAACTTTTTAAGATATTCCATGTGTAGTCTACTACTCAATCTCTTTCTCCTCTCCTGCTTCCTATTTGTCCACTGTGATCAATGGAATTCTCTGTCCTCCATTTTAAAAATGGCCATTACCCCATAGCAGCTTCCCGGTCAGCATACTGTTAAACTGTAATATAACCCACTTGAGCCATAGGGAAACATGGACATTACCTTGCACATTCAGTTGTAACTGACAGCTGCTGATATATAACTGACAGTAACTGGTAGATTTCAGTACTGACAAACTCTCGTCAGAATTGGAAGGGATCACTGTAAGAAGAAAATAGTGAGCTTCTGAGAGGAACTGATGGTGAGATTAGTATGTAATATTAATTTCCAGCTACGTCATGTGTTTATTTTAAATAATTTTACTCACTTCAGGTTCCCTTTAAGCACATGGATTACTGGAACCATGTCCTGTGGTCTGATGTGACCTAGATACACATATTTGGTTTATATGATGTCTAGCATGAGTGGAGTCAACCAGGTGAGGAGTACAAAGACAAGTTTGTCTTGCCTACAGTGAAGCATGGTGGTGGGAGTGTCATGGTTTGGGGTTGTATGAGTGCTGCTGCCACTGCGGAGCTACAGTTCATTGAGGGAACCATGAATACCAGTCGGTGTCCCTGGCGTGTAGGATATGACATTATACAGCTGCCCTGGGATTTCAGTATACATAATTATAGTAGTGCTATAGGGAAGACGTAAAAGCTCTCATTTCTCTGGTAACGACAGAATATCACTCATAACATGTGTTGGAAATGAACTGTTTTAGGAAGTCTCTGATTTATCATTGGATGGGTTAGCAGGAGCTGTTCATCTGTGTCAGGTAGCCGGGGCAAGTAGAGAGGGAAGACTTCAATACTATCTGTTACTTTGCGGTAATCACTTCAGCCATCATCACTCTAATCCATCATTGGCTCAGAGACGATGCTGAAAGTCGATGTGATAAGAGGAGCGCACACTGTAAGAAGCAGACTCCAGCACCTCCAACAAATACTTCTCTACTCACATTTCACTAACTGGGGTGTCCATTCTTCCTCCTATGGAGAACCTTTTAGAGATTGTAGTTCTGCTTCTACAATTGTTCTCACTGTTTCCTACTGATGTTACCCATTTTTTTTATAGGAGGCAGAAATAAATAAAATACTGCATCTCATGTGCGCATTACCTAGTAATGTGGGTTTTGCAATGTATGGAATGCACACCATGTAATTGGCGTAAATAAAATTGCCCTGTGCTGCCTGTGCACAGCAATTCTAACATTGCTTAGTGAGTATGCCCTGTTGTCAAGGTCAGTGGGTGGGGTAAGCATAGTGTTAGGGTCAGTATGAGGGGTAAGGATAGTGTTAGGGTCAGTTTGAGGGGTAAGAATAGTGTCAGGGTCAGTATGGGGGGTAAGAATTGTGCTAGTATCAGTATGAGGTGTAAGGATAGTGTTAGGGTCAGTATGGAGGGTAAGGATAGTGTTAGGGTCAGTATGAAGGGTAAGGATAGTGTTAGGGTCAGTGTAAGAGGTAAAAATAGTGTTAGGGTCAGTATGAAGGGTAAGGATAGTGTTAGGGTCAGTGTAAGAGGTAAAAATTAGTGTTAGGGTCAGTATGAGGGGTAAGGATAGAGTTAGGGTCAGTTTGAGGGGTATAGAATTTGAAGGGTAAGGATAGTGTTAGAATCAGGAGTAAGGATAGTATTAGGGTCAGGGGTAAGGATAGTGTTGGGGGGCAGAGCAAGATGGCTGCGTGAGCAGTCACACCTTAGAGAGCTCTGCAGCACTATACGGCAGTTATCCTGTTAAAGAGAATCTGTACTCTAATATTCTTACAATAAAAAGCATACCATTCTATTCATTATTTTTTCCTGTGCCCCTCTGTGCTGTTTCTGCCACTCTCTGCTGCAATCCTGGCTTGTAATTAACAGTTTTAGGCAGTGTTTACAAACAAACTAACCAGCTTCTAATAGGCTCAGCTAAGCATAGTGTGTGAGTCATTCAGAGAGTGTGCAGGGGGCCTGCAGAGGGTGTGTATCGCTTCTACCAATCACAAGCAGCCCTGCACATTCCACACAATCAAGCCTTAGCCCGACAAACAGGACAGAGGAAAGATAAATTGATTTATTACAGAGACAGTGCAGTTAGGAAAAACTGCAGTAAGCCAGAGCAGATTAGAACAGGCATAGGAACTTATAGGATAGAAGAACTAAGGCTGAAAAATTTGTTACAGAGTCTCTTTAAAGAGAACCCGAGGCGATTCCATGGGGGGCAGATGGGACACAGAAGCATGTTCTTTGCCTCATGACATGCCTCTGTGTCCCCACACTGCTGCTATCTGCCAACCCCTAACTGCCTCGCTATAGCCCCCCGAGTTTGCTGCCATTATTTGCCATCTCGGAGATAAACACAGGGGATAGGGATTCCCTGTTCAAAACGCCCACCAGGGGCATTCCTACAGGCTTTCCAGAGCTGCTATTGGGCAGCTCTCTCTCCCTAGCCGAGCCTCCTGCCGCTCCCCGCCTCCCTGCCCGCTGGTGAGAGAATGAATCTCTTTCCAGCGTCATGACCCAGAGGTCACAAAAGTGAAAGTGGGCCATTGCGGCCCACAGGAGCGGCGTTTTTTGAAACTACTTGATCTGCTTAGTCCCCCAGATCCGGTAGCCTACTTTTCTTTTAATTTTATGAGCCCACCGCGGGCTTTCTTTAAATTGCCTCTTTTCTGTCACTGAGACCTGTTTCTTACAGCAGTGGTGCCCTGCTATGAGCACGTCTAGACAGCTGAAGGATAGTGTTAGGCTCAGGGTGAAGATAGTGTTAGGGTCAGTGTGAGGGGTAGGGATAGAGTTAGGGTCAGTGTGAGGGGTAAGTGTAGTGTTAGGGTCAGTATGAGGGGTAAGTGTAGTGTTAGGGTTAGTATGAGGGGTAAGTGTAATGTTAGGGTCAGTATGAGGGGTAAATGTAATGTTAGGGTCAGTGTGAGGGGTAAGTGTAATGTTAGGGTCAGTGTGAGGGGTAAGTGTAATGTTAGGGTCAGTGTGAGGGGTAAGTGTAGTGTTAGGGTCAGTATGAGGGGTAAGGATAGTGTTAGGGTCAGTGTGAGGGGTAAGGATAGTGTTAGGGTCAGTGTGAGGGGTAAGGATAGGGTTAGGGTCAGTGAGAGGGACAACAAACAACAGGGGTTGCTGAGCTGGGATTCCACACCAAGTATGACACCTGGTCCGCCGGTGCACAATCCTTCCGCGGTTCACCACTCCACAAAGATAGAATCCAATTCGAAATGAAGGAGGCACTCAACTGGCGTTTTAAACTTGCGTTTATCACAACAGTAGCCGACACGACATGTTTCGGGGTTTCCCCCTTCCTCAAGTGTACATGCAACCTCACCAACACATCTAACTTATGTACTTCAATAGTCCACACCCAAATTGAAAGACCCTCCTCTTTGGTCAGCTGACCACTTCTCAATTAACCCCTCAGGGTAAGTCCAAGTCCATCTTGTTGGGCACTACACACAAGTGTCTACCCAAATAAACACTTTCAGAACCATAAGTGTGGGCAAACATATAGGCACATGCCTAATCAGTATCCAGGCTTTACAGCTTTACAGAGCATAAACTTTACATGACACATCATGCATAAACTCACTGCACCAACGATGCAGACGTTCCCTCTCTCCACCCACCAAAGCGATGAAAATTCATCACAACCTGCAAGAGAGAAACAACAAAAATGACATAGTGACATTTACCTCATGACATTTATCTACAAAAAGCATTTCATACTAAACATTTCAGTCAGTGTGAGGGGTAAGGATAGTGTTAGGGTCAGTGTGAGGGCTAAGTGTAATGTTAGGGTCAGTGTGAGGGGTAAGTGTAGTGTTAGGGTGAGGGTAAGTATGGCGAGAGTTTGTTGTGCGCAGTTAGCCCAGAAGTGAGGCATACTTTTATTATGAAGTATGCCTCATTGTATGGCCGTACAGCATCAGTAGCACACAGTATGACAGAATCGCACAGCAATGGACTGTTTGAAGTCTGGAAGGGGCCTTAGACATTTGAGCACACAGATGTATAGATGGAGCAATGCTGTACATGTTGCACATGGATCTCAGGGATAGAGCATGCGTCAGATCACTGTGACATCATCCACGTTGCCCTGAGCTTGGCACATTGGAATGCCGGGTAGAGATGCGAAGTTCGGCTCTTTTCAATGATCCGGATGATTCGAATCGGATCATTGAAAAGATCCGGATCTTTGATCCTAATCTCGGATCATTTTACAAGGGAAGCATTCGGGGGTGAAATGACTAGCAGGACAGGAGAAGGGGAGGGGGTGGACACACAGAGAAGGGGAGAGAAGATGGACAGAGGGCAGGGAGTGGACAGAGAAGGGAGGAGGGACGAGCAGAGAGCAGAAATGTTTGCACACAATACCCACATGCTGCAATCATATGCTTTACATATATTTCACCTATATGTTCATCTGTATACTCCCAACTCCCATTCCCCAAAGAATTCCCAGAAGTAAAGGGCAGCTGTTTAGAGCAGTGCAGGAGGATCATATTGCCCTGCAATCACAGTACCTGCCCTGTCCTAGCCCAGCACGCTGCCTGTAACGTTACTGAGCTGTGCCAAAAGTTTCCAATGTGTTCACTATGCACAACTACGGAACAGACAGCCTATAATGAGCAGCACATTTCAGCCAGTATGTGTGCTCTACACATATCTGGCAGTGGCACCCATGTCCCCTCTCTCTCATCTACCTGTGGCTGTGCAAGGCTGGCTCCCCTTCAACAGAGCGATCCATCTCTGCTCTGCTTCCAGGACCCCGCTGCCCGCTGAGAGTAGGGCGTGTCGCTCCTGGCCCCTCCCCCTTTGCGATCCGAATCACTCATTTTGATGATTCGGATGATTCGACTCACAAAATAGATTCGGATCAAAGATCCGAATCGTTCATGATCCGGACAACACTAGTGCCGAGATAACGCCACAAGGACAGCCGGCCACTTCTATCCGTCAAAGCCAGGACTCTTGCCGAACGTTGACTGTCTTTATCCTATAATTTCCTCTAGAGTGTAATGTGCAAAGCATTAGACGTAATGGGAACCGGAGCGAGCGGATCTTCAAAGCGCAGAGACAAAGTGACCTGCTGGATGATGGATGGAGGCCTGTCCTCCGCTCACTGATCATTACAAAGGAATGCTGCGAATCTCCCGCTCTCCGCTATTCCTGCAAGCTTGTGTTATGGCCTAATAGTCCAGCACGCGAGAATCCATCACACCGGGGTAAATTGGGCACACAGTTTACCGCTAAACATTCCAGCCACATCTGGGGTCCAGGTGATTGGAGGAAGGATCCTTGAAATGTGACACCTGGCTCCCCCACCTGGTCGCCGCTTCCTCCCAATTCTTCTACCTCCATTATACAAAACCAGAGCACATTGTAACTGGTGTGAATTCCCCAGCATCCTTCCTCTCCCCAGTGTTACAGCAAAGTGTTGGATGTTTGATGCTCCAGGCCTGTTCATCCATTTCCTCCGAGCACTGCATGCTCCGTCCTGTTTCTGTTTCCACTACTGCCACAGTTACAAAGGGATGATCACCACTTTCAGGTGTACAATGGGGCTTCCAGGCAAAACTAACCTGCCCCCCACCCAGACACAGCTCCCATTTCCCTGAAGCAGCATTAGGGGTCTCTTTGTTGATGCCAATTTGACCCACAGGGTCTGAGTCGGCTGCTGGCTCCCTGCCCCCCCCCCCAAGTCTCTCCCCAACTTAAAGGGAACCTTAACTGAACGGGGGGTAAAGAGTTTCACTTACCTGGGGCTATTACCAGCCCCCTGCAGCAGTCCTGTGCCCTCGGCGCCGCTCTGGAATCCTCTGGTCCCCCGCTGTCACTTAGTTTCGTTTTTGACGACTCCCCAGTCGCCGGCCGCCATGCGTATTATTGGACGCATTCACCAATGCAATTAGCGCTATTGCGGACCTCAACGCGTACAAAAATACGCGTTGCCTCATATCTACGCGTGCGGAATGCCGACTCACAGGACTGCTGCAGGGGGCTGGTAATAGCCCCAGGTAAGTGAAACTCTTTACCCCCCGTTCAGTTAAGGTTCCCTTTAAAGGACAATTGTAGGGAGAAGTGAGAGTGATATGGAGGCTGCCATATTTATTTCCTCTTAAACAATACCAGTTGCCTGGCAGCCTTGCTGATCTATTTAGCTGCAGTAGTGTCTAAATAATCAGAATCAGAATCAATTTTATTTCGCCAAGTAAGTTTGCACCTACAAGTGCAGTTGCTTAACAAACACAAAGAAAAACAATACAAGGACAGACAGTGTGTATATTACAAGTCAAGGACATTATAAGTATAGTGGCAGTAAGCAATGTGAGAATTGTTCATTTACAGTTCTGTGCTGATTACTATCAAGTCCTAGCAGCTCTAACGTGGTTCAGCATTAAGTATGGCTACCGCTTGAGGAAAAAAGCTGTTCCTGTGTCTGGAGGTTTTGGTAGCGATTGACCGGAATCTCACTCCTGAGGGCATGCGCTGGAAGATGGAGTGAGCTGGGTGGGAGGGGTCAGAGGCAATTTTGGTTGCTCTTTTTCTGCACCTGCTAGCGTAAAGATCCTGCAGGGAAGGTAAGCAACAGCCAATTTGCGCTGCAGCCTCCCCTTTTCTAATGCTGAGCAGGATAAATAACACCAGAAACAAGCATGCAGCCAATCTTATCAGATCTGACAATAATGTCAGAAACAACTGATCTGCTGCATGCCTGTTCAGGGTCTATGGCTAAAAGTATAAGAGGCAGAGGATCAGTAGGACAGGCAGAGTGCATTATTTAAAAGAAAAAAGGCGTAGCTAGGCTTTTCAGTGCCCGGGGACAAAAAGTTTTTGCGCCTCCCTCTGGACAAATTTGGCATGGCCATGCATCTGAATGTGGGTGTGGTCATGGGTGGAACCAAATGTACAAATGCTTTTTAGATAGCCAGATTGTGCCCCCTTCCCCCATTTAGCCAAATGTTCCCCCCTTTAGATAGCCAAATGTGCCTCCCTTCCCTGTTTAGATAGTCAGATGTACCTCCTATAGTTGGCCAGATGTGCCCCCCTTGTTCTGCTGCTGTTAACACTTCTGCACTCCTCTGCAGAGGGAGAGAGAGCAGCAGGGGCACTTCGGGAAGCCAGCGAGCTGCCTCTCACTCACTTGGAGGTGCGATGGCCCCCTTACAGTGCAGTGCCCAGGGACATGTGTCCCCCCTTGCCCACCCATAGCTATGGCTCGGGGGGGGGGGGGGGGCTACAGCCAGCTTGGGCCCTGGGGCAATTTCCCAAGTTGCTTCTTTGGTAGCATTGGCCCTGACCACTTTATTATCATTTGCTGCTTTGAACATTTGGAATATCATCTGGTTTGCCAGTTTTTGTACGGTCGTTGGTTGTAAGTGGAATAGTTTTGGGTGAATGTCTGTTTGTCAAATGTAATCCGAGCCTCCATTCCAGTGACCAGACCAGTGGGTTAGCACCACACATTAAATCAAAGCATTACCATAAAGATCTCTCCCCAATGTATGGAAAAGGCAGGGGTCACATTTATTAACCCTTTTTAATCAATTTTTGTAATCACCCATGTTCTCCCCCCTTCATGACTTTTTCGGGGTGTTATGGGGGTGAACATGAAAATGCTGCAGCTGCTGCAGAGCGAGGAAAAAACCCGCCATTAGAGGGAGTGGGCGAGACCAGCTTGCGATCAGTAGCTCCACCCCTTCGCACATGAGTGTCATATTGTTGTGCGGGACAGCATGGGACTGAAGAAGATCAAAGCGTTGGACTTTGTGGGACACATTGATCCACATAGGATAACGCCCTGCCAGACCAGACTGTACATACACACACTGTACATGCAAACACACACACAGTACACATACACTGTACATACACACACTGTATACTCACACACACTGTACACATACACTGTACATACACATACTGTATACTCACACACACTGTACACATACACTGAACATACACACACTGTATACTCACACACACTGTACCCAAAAACACACACAGTATACATACACTGTACACACACACACTGTACATACACACACTGTAAACTCGCACACAGTGTACATACACTGTATACTTACACACTGTACACGCAAACACACACACACACACACACACACACTGGATCAGTATACACACACCCCTCTCCTTGCACAGCAGGATTAGCCCGGTTACATAACACGCAGCCTAAAGAGGCCACAGTAGTGAATGTCAGTCAGGGTTGGAGTTGGTAAGAAGTAACTGCAGTTTGTTGTCTTTGTGGTTTATGTCATATGATGAGGCCTCCGGCTGCCAGACACTCATCTCCAGAGTTCTACTAACATGGATCCAGTGACGCCCTTCTATACAAAACACCATACATATGATCCAGACTGTAATCATGGAGGTCACGGAGGGGGCTGGGAGGGCGCTGGATGCTTCTTACCAATCCACGTGCTGGGAGGTCCGTCTGCTGGACAATAAGAACAAAATTCTTTATAAGAGGCAAATATCTGCCTGCAATTGTGCAGCCAATCAGCAGTGGCCGCAATCTGAGTCTGATATCCACATTCCTGCAAAGAGGCGCCCAACATCCAGCATACCTGTACATGCTACACTAGCCCCTCAGGGGATACAGCTAAAGGCCGGTATACTCGCTCAACCAAACTGCCTGATTGTCATCTGATTTTGGTGTGTTGGACAACAATCAGGTGTGTGGGCAGCATGGTGGCGTAGTGGTTAGCGCTCTTGCCTTGCAACGCTGGGTCCCTGGTTCGAATCCCAGCCAGGTCAACATCTGCAAGGAGTTTGTATGTTCTCCCCGTGTCTGTGTGGGTTTCCTCCAGGTACTCCGGTTTCCTCCCACATTCCAAAAACATACAGATAAGTTAATTGGCTTCCCCCTAAATTGGCCTTAGACTACAATACATACACTACACAATACATACATAGACATAAGACTATGGTAGGGATTAGATTGTGAGCCTGTTAGAGGGACAGTTAAGTGACAAGACAATATACTCTGTACAGCGCTGCTGAAGATGTCGGCGCTATATAAATACTAATAATAATAAGTATGTGTAGCAAACGACAAGACGAGGCAGTTTGCCCAATTCATCTGGCGGATCAACTCACACAACTGTTGGGCTGATATTGTGCAGTTGGCCACATATGTCGTTGGAATGACATTGTTCTGAATGTGGACATGTTGTGTAGTTGTAGTTTCGCTTGCGTGCGCAGTATTTAAAGAAGAACTGTAGTGAAAATAACACAATGAGTGAGATTGTTTATTTTTTTTACAATATTAATTTATAAATAATTTAGCTATAAATAATTTAGTCACTGTTTGCCGATTGTCCCTTTTAAATCCTTAAAGAGACTCTGTAACAAAATGTTGAGCCTTATTTCTTCTATCCTATAAGTTCCTATACCTGTTCTAATGTGCTCTGTCTTACTGCAGCCTTTTTTTTTAGTTGCACTGTCTCTGTAATAAATCTTATCTTCTTTCCTCTGGAATGTCAGGCTGGAATGTGTGGAATGTGCAGCACTGCTTGTCATTGGCAGAAGCTATACACACCCTCTCCAAGCTCTGCATGAGTCACACAGTGAGATGTTCTCAGCCTATCACACTCTGGTTAGAAGCCATGTTTTTTGTTTGTAAACCCTGCCTAAAATAGCAATTACAAGCCAGGATTGCAGCAGGGAGTGGCAGAAACAGCACAGAGGGGCCCAGGAGAACATAAGGAATAGAATGGTATGGTTTTTATTGTAAGAATTTACAGAGTACAGATTCTCTTTAAGGTTCCTTTCACACTATTGCATCACAGTACTCTCCAACCATTGGAGAGACTGACAAAACTACCTGTGGTTCAACGCGATGGAAGTACTTTGGATGATGCAGAGGCGGCGGAGACTCTGCAGAGCGTTGCCGAGCAGTATGAGCGGGAACACTCAGCACACGATTGCATTGGCGTCAATGGCGCTGCTACAATCTATTTGTAATAGAGTCAAAAGCACATTTACACTGCCGATGACAGGAAGGATGCGTTTCCTGTTAAAAACACAAGGTGGCAGATATCTGGGTGAGTGTGGACATTGGGTTATTAGTTTACAATGCACAGGGACTGTCTGCTGCCTGGTGCTTAGATTACTGTCCTGAAAAATATATGTAAGGCGGAGAGAACGACTGTCACACAATCCTCCTCAGCTTCTGCTCCCTGTAAAGATGAAGACATGCTCTAACCATATCCCATCTTGACTACTGTAACACCCTGTTCTGGGGTCTACCAAATACCAGATTTACCTGTCCTGCCCCTACTGAACTCTACTGCCAGCCTCATCCGCCTCTTCTCCAGGTCATCAGATGCAGCCCCTCTCTGCCAATCTCTCCATTGGCTATCTATTACCCACAGGATCCAGTTTAGACTCCTAACACTGTCATACAAAGTGCTACATAAATTGTCCCCTCCTTACATTTCCTCAATCTCCAGATACCATCCCACCAAGGAACTTCACTTCTCTCAGGAGACCCTCTTGTCCTCTAGCTTGGTCACCTCCTCTCAATCTCGCATCCAGGACTTCTAACAAAGCTCATCTCTCCTTTGAAGCTCTCTCCCATGCCTGTCCATTATGCTCCAAGCTTTGAAACCTTCAGGGTAAAAACACACTAGGTAGTGCGGGAAAGGTCGCGTTTTTCATAATATGTGTTTGCGCTTTAACCTCCTGAGCGGTATGGACGAGCTCAGCTCGTCCATTACTGCCGGAGGGTGCCGCTCAGGCCCTGCTGGGCCGATTTTCGCAAAATAAAAAGCAGCACACGCAGCCGGCACTTTGCCAGCCGCGTGTGCTACCTGATCGCCGCCGCTCTGCGGCGATCCGCCGCGAGCAGTGGCGAAAGAGGGTCCCCCCAGCCGCCCGAGCCCTGCGCAGCCGGACCAATCAGTTCCGGCCAGCGCTAAGGGCTAAATCGGAGGCGGCTGACGTCCATGACGTCACTCCGCTCGTCGCCATGGCGACGAGAAAAGCAAAACAAGGAGGGCCGCTTATCGCGGCCCTTCTTGTTACTTCTGATCGCCGGTGGCGATCAGAAATATGCAGCAGGAGCGCCCTCTAGTGTGCTTTCATGCAGCCAACTTTCAGTTGGCTGCATGAAATAGATTTTTTTTAAGAAAAACAAACCCTACCGCAGCCGCCCTGGCGATCTTAATAGAACGCCGGGGAGGTTAACTGCATTTTTCATGCGTTTTCTATGAATTTTGCTTTTTTCCTGCACACACGTTTTTCATGCATTTTGCATGCATTTTAATGCGTTTGCGGTTCGCATATATAAATCGCATATGCCTTTTGTATGTATTTTTTTAGTGCGATTCATGCAAATCACTAGGAAGTCAACAGGAAGCGGAGATACATCATCAAACAAACAATAATGGCATAAAAAACGCATACAAAACAGCATCAAAAACACAATACCCCTGCGTCACCATTGACTTTCATTATGTGTGTTTTAGATGCGTTTTGGAAAAAGTGGAAGTGTGTTCCCAGCCTCTCAAAACAAAACCTGTTTGGACGAGCCTATATTTGCTATAGGAGGTTCACTTACTCATCTGCTAACCCCTCTGTCTCCTTCCCCAATGTCTCCACCCCTCTACCCTCTATAATGTAAAGCCCCATCTACACGATGGGACATTGCAGCGATCCGGCGGCTCGATTAGCCGCCGGATCGCCTCTTCCGCGTGCCCGCCGCGTCCCCGCTCGCCGCGCGTGCGCCGGCATCAATACCCGCTTGATTCCCGCTCGTCCCCGCGCCGCTTATCTTCCACTCGATTCCCTGCCATTGTCCCCTAGCGGGGAGCGAGCAGGGAATTGGCGGAAGCAAGATCCGTCCTGTCGGATCTTATCAATCGAGCCGCATCAGCGGCTCGATTGATAAGGAGCATCGCGGCCGCATCTACGCGTGTAGATGCGGCTTAAGCTTTCAAGGGCAGGGACCTCCTCCTAGTGTTTCTTATTCTGTTGTTATTTATCATATGAACATGTACCAGTCTATCAGTATTGTGTGAAATGGAATCTGACATGACTGAGAGACTCAGGTTATACTATAATCCCTCAGAGAGCTGGGCATTCCATGGAAGCCTCTGTGAGCAAATTCCAGGCATTCACTTCTTCTCACCTTAGAAAAACAGCCAGAGGAACCTGCAGCAACCAGTAATGCAAAATGCAAATGGAAGAGCCGAAAAATGCCAAAAATGTAAACAAAGCAGAGCAGAGGATCTGGGCGAAGGTTCAGCACTGGAGCCAGGAGGATATAACACCAAAGGGAGGATTGCCAGGCAGGGACCCCACAGCAGCCCCACAGGAGGGAAGATCAAACGCTGTGTGCTGGAGTGAGAAGAGAAGGGTCCCAGCACAGTCTTCAGTAGAATTGTTGGGTCCCTGTTCTTTGCATTTCCACTGTTGTTCCTGTAGACAGAGGAACAATGACCGTAGATGGTTGGGTGCTGCCTACTGCTCTTCTATCCATTGCTGTGTGCTGGAGTGTCAGCTCCTGTGAACAATATATTCACACCATAACATGCCGAGACACCACATGCTTCCCTGCAGCGGTTCAGCCATTGCACAGTATCCACCTGTCAGGGCTATGGGGTTCCCATTCAGTCCACTATGTCATGACTTACTGGAGCAAGAAGTCTGGAATCAGGATGATACCATTTATTGGCTAACTTAGAGATAAATAAGAGTAAGCTTTCGGCTTTTGAGCCTTCGTCAACATCAAAGGGGATGCATGGATTTGTTAGGGAAACATAAATAAATGCCTTTATGATGCCTTAATTGAAACAACACATCCAAACAGAGCTTTAAGAGGTTGTTATGCTAGGTACACACCACACAATTTTCTGGCAGATTTACCTGCCAGATCGATTATTTCCAACGTGTCCAATCTGAATTCCGATTGAGTTTTTTTCAAACGAAAAGAGAACGCAAATCGCATGGAAAAACGATCGGAAAATCAAAAATTAATTTGAATTTTCCAATCAATTTTCATTCACTTTTTGTTTGAAAAAAAAAACGAAATGTATTGAACATGTTAGAAATAATCAATATGGGCAGGTAAATCTGCCAGAAAACAGATAAATCCTTTGTTTACTCAATGCTCACACAGTTGAGGGTTGGTTCACACTCGGGGGTTTGCCCGCGATCGCGATTTGTGGGAAAAATCTCGCAAAATTCAGGGCGATTTGGGCTTGAGATTCCCGGTCAATAGAACGAGAATCATGGCGCAATCGCCCCCGAAACGCGTTTTCGATTTATCAAAATCGCAACCGAAGCAGTGTGAATGTATCCATAGGAATACATTAGTAGCAGCGCTTTGCTGATCGCCGGTGATCAGCAAAGCGCTGAAGAATCGCCCCAGTGTGAAGCAGCCCTTACACTCTGCCTGGCATACCGGCATTGTAAATTCCTAGTTCAAGAGTTATCTGGAAGCAGAATGGAGGCATTCTGTGCTGAAAAAAGAATGATGACATTATGACTTACAGGAATGCTCTGTGAGCTGTCACTGGGCAGAAATGTGGTGTCACCAGATCAAGAATGGTGTCACTGATTCAGGCATGGTGTCATAGAATCAGGCACGGTGTCACCGGATCAGTCACAGTGTTACCGGATCAAATACTGTGTCACCGAATCAGGCATGGTGTCACTGCATGACCGAATCAGGCATGGTGTCACTGCATGTTACCGGATCAGGCGCAGTATCAGCAGATCAGGCAGTGTCACCGGATCAGGAATGGTGCCACGTTATCAGGAAAGGTGTCACCGGATCAGGCACTGAATAAGAATAACATCTGTAGTATATAACAGTTGTCAAACATGGGGTGTGTGTAAGTGGGTGGAGAGGGGAGGGGTGGGGGGGGGGAGATGTGTGCGTTTTGTGAGGGGGTGTGTGTTTTGAGAGGGCATTATATTTGCAGGACTGATTAGGAGACACAGCTTGTATTAATATGTTCATCCATTGAATATCCAAACAAAGACCTGCACCGCCTGCAATTAGCACAGAATGCCGCTGCAAGCTTTTTAACAAGCCAACCCCTCCATTGCCATATAACACCAACCCTTCGCTTACTCCACTGGCTACTGATAAAATGGAGAATTCTATTGACATTGAAATCATTGCACAATCTTGGCCCTGGATACCTGAAGGATTTGTTGCAACTCCATAACACCCCCCACAATCTTAGATCAAAAGGATACTTTGGTAACCCCCAGAGTCCACCTCAAAACCTTTGGAGGCAGAGACTTCTGTCATGCTGCCCCTACACTTTGGAACTCCCTTTCACACCCAATCAGGACATCTCCATCCCTGGAAACAGTTAAAGAGAACCTGAGACAGTTTGGGGAAGGGGGGGGGGGGGCGCAGATGGGACACAGAGGCATGTTCTCTGCCCCATGACATGCCTCTATGTCCTGCCACAGCTATAGCCCCAACCCCCCCTCCCCATTGTTAAATGACAATATTTGTCGCTATCTCTGAGGTAAACATAGGGGAGAGGGATTCCCTGTTTAAAACGCCCGTCATGGGCGTTCCTGCAGGGTTACTAGAGCTGCCATTGGGAAGCTCTCTCTCCCTGGCTGCGCCCTCTGCCGCTCCCCCGCATGCTGTGAATGAGAGACACAGGGCCAGTGTAGCCCACAGGAGCAGCGGGGAGCTGCGTTTTTTGCGACTACCTGATCCACTCAGCCCCCCGGATCAGGTAGCCTAGGTTTTTTTTTTAAATCTATGAACCCACCTTGGGCTCTCTTTAAATCCAAACTTGAAAAGCCACCTGTTTAGCATGGCATTTATGAACACCAATTTTCTCTGTAACACAGTCCAGCCTGCAACCCTGTATTGATCTGAGACATATAGTTCTATGAGAGAAAAGCAAATGTTATTGTATTGACTATAACCCCAGAATGTGGAGAAATCAGGCATGTGGATGGTTTAGAATCTTCACACCCAGATCCATCAGTTTGTTATTATGACATCACAGCTGAGCTGTTGTGTAAGTTTGTCGTAGCGATGGAGATTTGGCAGATGTCAGTAAACACGAGCGGCGTGGGGAGGAAATATCAGAACATAAACATGGAGGTGTGATGTAATTGGCCGCTTGTCACAAGGTCAGCGCAGTAAATCCTGCGAGGAGGGCCGGGCTACTATTATGACATGAAAAGTGGCAACGCCCAATGTTATGTTCTCAATGTACTCATCAGATGAGTGAGGAGTGCTGCCAAGGCGTTCGTCTCCAGGGCATGCGGGCTGAGCCCCCCATAAAGCTGCCTCTACATCCAGATCTGGACTGACATTGTAATCGAGGAACCGTCTATCATTATTGTATGTTATAGATGATAAGTAGTGCTGTAAACCCCAATACTGTGTCTGTTGAGAGAACTCAAAATCTCCCTATCTATGGACGTCACTATCAAAAAGCAAGTCAATCAGTATTGTATATAGCAGATGACACGTGGTGCCTTACACCCCCCCCCCACCACCACCACCACCATCCAATGCTGTGTCTGGCTAGAGAACACAGAGTCTCCCTATCCATGGGCGTCACTAACAGAGTGTGAGCCAAACACGACTTCAAGCCTTCCCATTCCCTGTTATGTGTTTATCAGCAGAGTGTTGTACCATGCTGGTCATCAGTTAAATCTTGAAGTTTTGACTCCAATTAGTACCATTTATCGTCTGAGAGTAAGCTTTTGACCCCATATAGGAGGTCTCTACTTCCTGATATACTAACTAAAATATTAGAACACACAGCTTATATATATCTGAGCATCAGGAGGAGGTACATAGATTTTTATTTTGATAATATAAATGAATGTGATTATGATACCGTATAAACTCAAGTATAAGCCAAGTTTTTGGGACCAAAAACTAATTTGGCACCTCATGTTACGCGCTCCACTGCAGGGTGTCATAGAGAGGAGACTGCAGTAGAGAAGATAAAGATGAATACTGGCTGTGGGAATCGGTTAGTGAACGCTCCGCTGTGCGCAACTCTGCAGATGCCAGGGTCCAGGACACCCGGGGAGAGGTATCTACAAGTAACTCTCCGGGTAAAGGGCACATGGCGGAAGACCCTCGGGGGTGGTGGGGGATAAGCTGTTTTTGAGAAAGGGGACACATGCCGGGGACACTCGGGGATGGGGAGCACTGCAACACTGCACTAATGGCTCCATTATTTATGTGACCATCATAACTGTCGTGTCAGGCGAGAGAAATCAATACTGTAGAGCAGCAGCCCCGAGCTACTGATAATGATTACTGATAAATGACAGCACTTGAGGTAATATATATGCCTTCAAGAGTTCCCATCTCTCTGTCTCTGGTAGGTGGTGAGAGATGCTATCCCTACATGGTTAGGTGCATAATTTCTATGGCACACTTCTTTATGGTCTTTATGGTTCTTTATGGGCAACATGGTGGCGTAGTGGTTAGCGCTCTTGCCTTGAAATGATGGGTCCTCGGTTCGAATCCCAGCCAGGTCAACATCTGCAAGGAGTTTGTATGTTCTCGCCGTGTGTGTGTGGGTTTCCTCCGGGCACTCCGGTTTCCTCCCACATCCCAAAAACATACAGATAAGTTCATTGGCTTCCCCCTAAATTGGCCCTAGACTACGATACATACATAGACATACTGTATGACTATGGTAGGGATTAGACTGTGAGCCCCTCTGAGGGACAGTTAAGTGACAAGACAATAGATATTAATAATAATGGTCTATCAGCCTCAGCTTATACTCGAGTCGTTGATTTAAAAAAAAAAAATTGGGGGTGTAAAAGTGTGGAGGCAGCTTATACTAGTGTATATACAGTACATCAATTCATCAATTACAACAGGACATTTTTGCTAATCCATATAAGTGTTGTAAAGTTATTTAGGACAAACAGATAAGTCCCCTTTTTCTGCATGCCTAGCATATAGCCTGATCTGGAGTTCACAAGATAAATTAGTAACAGAGCTGATACAATACTTATTTGAGGCTCAAATAAAATATGTCAGTCAAATTCAGTAAACATCAAACAAGCACATAAAATTGTCATCTCGATTCAATCCTTTATGTACAAATTTACATTTTTATGTACATTTAGTTTCCTACATCACTCTATCTGTCTGTGATTTGAAGCCACCCATAAATACTGCAACCTGAAGGTCATTCAAGCTACCGTATGTCCCTAGCAAGAAAAATGCACTGCTACTGGAAGATCGATTGTTATTAGTAAACCTGTGCATGTTCATACACTACTGCAGTTTGCTGCATATCCTTTGGGGTATATTGCACACATGAACAGGGGTACACAAGTTTTGTTGATGCACAGGAAAAGGTACCTTGTATTTTTTACTCCTGCAGTTTGGCTCTTAAAGTGAACCAGAGACAAAGCACCCTCATGTATTTTACCATATATATCAGTGGGAACATTAGAGAAAACACCTACCCCGCACTCTGTTTCATTCTTCACTGCTCAGCCTGCTTATCGGCCCTGATAAAATCCCAGACTGAACATTCAGTTTGGCTTTGCTCAGGAATCATTATAGCTGAGTCCAGGGCTGTGGAGTCGGTACAAAAATCCACCGCCTCCGACTCCTCAGTTTAGGATTCCTCCGACTCCTCGACTCCGACTCCTCTAATTTGCATATTACAATCTTGTTGATTGAAAGTATGTAACATGAAATTCGTTTCTTAACTGCCAACGCTTAGGAATTTTACAAGACAACTGAAGTGAGAAGTATATGGAGACTACTATATTTATTCCCTTTAGTCATAGACTAAAACTAGTCCTTGGTAAGAGTACTTGTAAAAGGTACAGACTGGAACAAAGAACATCTATCAGGCCCTTGGCAATGTAACTGTGGGTACATGGAAGAATGATGTGCAGGTACTCTGCAGGGGAATAAGGAGATTCTTCCTCTATTACACATTCTTCATGCACAATCTGAACCAGGTTTATGGGTGATAGACAACACCTCTGTGTTCAATGTGCACAACATTCTCAGTGGATTCCCTGCAGCTCTGTGAGAAGTGCATATGTAGAGTATAGTACTACTGTGTAACAAAGTAAACCTGAGACAGATGAAATTAAAGTTGTATACAAACCTGGGGCTTCCTCCAGCCCCCTTCAGGCTAATTAGTCCCTCGCTAACCTCCTCCGCAACCTGGATCTTCTGCTATGAGTCCAGGTACTTGAGCCAGTCTTGCTTAGTTTGCATGCACACACTCCGCCGCTGGGAGCGTACTACACCTGCACTATTGTGCAGGTGCAGAATGCTTCTGGCTGTAGGAGCGGCACGTGGCTGAATTACCGGGACTCATAGCAGAAGATCCAGGTGGCGGAGGGGGACAGCGAGGGACTGATTAGCCTGAAGGGGGCTGGAAGAAGCCCCAGGTATGTATAAAACTTTTCTTTTCATCCTTCTCAGGTACCATTTAATTCGTAGTCACCAAACCAAATTTTAACAACATATCAAATTATTTGATTTCATGAGCAAAGAGAGTGCGTACATTTGCATAAATCAGAATCAACGCAGAATTATTTCCATCTCATTCACCATCTCTATTAGTGACACAGCTACACATCAGGCTTTATACTTACAGTATAGATGTTATTTAGTATATATAAGAGATTCCTGTGTACACATCATATATACAGTCACAATCAGATGTGCATATCTGACTTTAAAAATACGGGGACTGCCTTATTGAAGCAGCACAATTAACTAATTTTTATTGGTTTATTTCATTTTTGTGGACTAAGCACAGCTATTACTGTATTTATAAATTATTTATGATGACTATTATCTGAGAAATAGAACATTTTATCATATTTTCTATTTTAATTACAGTTTAAATTCATTAGGAGTCGGTGCATTTTTTACCGACTCTGACTCCAGGCACCCAAAATTGCCCCGACTCCGACTCCACAGCCCTGGCTGAGTCATTATAGCAGAGCCAGAATGGGACAGGCTTGGACTTGAAAAGACACCAGAGAAGACAGACTCAGCTATAATGATTCCTGAGCAAAGCCAGACTGAATGCTCAGTCAGGGATTTTATCAGGGCTGATTAGAAGCAGGCTGAGCAGTGAACAATGAAACAGAGAGCAGGGTAGGTGTTTTCTCTAATGTTCCCACTGATATATATGGTAAAATACATGAGGGTGCTTCATCTCTGGTTCACTTTAAACCTTTTATAATAATTCCTTTGTTTGTACAACGCTTTTCTCCTAGCGGACTCACACTAGAGCGCACTCAGTGTGGTGTAGACTCTCTAACACTGCAGTAGCCCAAAGAGTCTCGCCCAAAGAACTCCAGAATAGGTGCTGGCTTATTGAACTGGAAGAGCCAGGATTTGAACCCAGGTCTCCTGTGTCAGAGGAAGAGCCCTTAACCAGTATCCGCAATAGGATGTTCCATTCTGCCCTGGCTTATATAAAGAGCTTATGACAATACGATCTTTTAGATTCGATGGCCGTTCATGTCTCAAGAAAGGAGGTTCAACTGCCATCCTTATCCAAAATGGGTTAAAAAAATTTCACCGCAAGACACCGCGGCTCATATGCAATTAACTGAAATAATTTTCATCTTCTCTTTAAAATAACTTTTCAGCATTTTACAATTGAAAAAGTACCCAAAAGTTGGTGAAAAAGTACCATCAAAATTATTTTGAGTATTTTCTTGCTTGCTGGTGGTTTAAAAGGCATTTTATAACAAGGTGTGAAAATATCAAGTAGGAAAAAAACTCTGGCAAAAATGTGAATCTCTTTAAAATATCTTTTCAACACTTTGCAATTGAAAAAGTATTAAAAGTTAAGTGAAAAAATACTATCATAATTATTTTGAGTATTTTCTTGCTTGGTCCCTCCTGTCGGTTTCCAGCGATCCGCAGTCTTATCACGCGAACGATAGTCCGTACACACGTCTGATTCCGCGTGCGAACGACTGAACGACGGGACGTTCAAACGACCCGTCGTTCAGAAAAATCCGACGTGTGTATGGGCCTTAAGTCTCATTGTCATTTGCAATAGCTCTGCAGTTCTGGGCAGCTCAGGATGCTGTCATCATTCCATCATTGTTGCAGCTGAGCTGCGGTCAGATAGCCCTGGATTTCCTGCATGCATGTTGTTACATAATACTGCATTTAATCTTTATGGGAGTCCTTTGCATTCACAGCCTGCTAGCAAATGGTAATCAAGCCAGCTCAGGATTGAGTGATTACCATTCAGCTGTGTGGACATTTGCATGCTTGCATCCATTGGCTGATGTCAGCATAAACGTCTGCCTCCCATTTCTGACCCCGCCCGACATAGCGTTCAGCTCTATGAGTTGTCGTTGGGTCTATGCTGTGAAAGTTGTTATTGTAAATGTATAATGCCTTGCTCTGTATTGTCATGTCTGCTGGACGTTTGCTGACCTGCGGGGGTCAGTGAAGTCCTTCTGATCCTGATAGTTAGATTCTGCCAGCATCACGATGGTGACTAGTAGTATTCCTTCTAGCCTTGTTCTTGAGGATGAACTATAGCAGCGGTTGCCATTAGTTTGCTCCTACCTGTTAGTCTTGTCTATCTCAGTGTGAATGTTGCCATCGCTGAAACAGCGACTAGATTGGCTGAGCATTCCGTCTGTCTGTCTGTTGTCTGTCTTGTTAATTGTTATTACTTGTGTTTTAGCTAGTGAGTTATTTGAGAGCTACATTTCATATATTGCACATCAGCACGATATATATGTACTCTAGTCAGTCAGTACTGTATTATTGTAATATTGTATTGTGTGCCGACCTTTGCCTGCCTCTCGACTACGAATCTGCCTAATCCTTCCAATACAACTGACATCTGATTTAACGTGTATGACCTAAGCCTGTTACCGACTACGTCTGTTGTGTATTGGATCACATAGCATCTAGCCTGATAGGAGGCGAAGAGCTGCAGTTGCTCTGGGCAATCTTGCTCCCTTGTGTATTACTCCTGTGTCCATCTGTGGAGCCTCTTCCATTATCTAGCTACTAGCCTTGTTGCACTGGGTGGTCAGAAAGTATGACCCCCCAGCATTACAGGTGGATGGTTTAAAAAGCATTTTATTGACAAGTTATGATATCACCTAGGAGAAAACTCAAGTTAATTGCATATGGGCCCAAGGCCCTTATTTAATTCACTTTTTCTCCAAAGCTTCTCCTGGGTGATATTTTCATACCCTCTTTCGCGGCGGGTAGCGGCGGATCAGTGGCGACGATCGGGTAAGACATGCAGCTAGCAAAGTGCTATCTGCGTGTATAAAAAAACAATTATGCAAATCGGCCCACCAGCGCCTGAGCAATCCACCGCGGCGTTACTGGTCCGTAATGCCCAGGTGGTTAAAATTATCACCCAGGAGAAAACTCAGGAGAAAAAGTGAATTCCATATGGGCCATGGGTTCAAGGGCCTTATTCAATTCGCTTAGGAAATCGTAGGAAATCATTTTTCATTTCTTTTAAAAATATTTTTCAGCACTCTGCAATTAAGAGTAGCTTCAATTGATTGTACTTTTTCACCTCCTTTTTTGTACTTTTTCAAACGCAAATTGCTGAAAAGTTTGAAAGGATGAAAAATGACTTCCTAGGAGAAAGCTCAGGAGAAAACGTGAATTGCATATGGGCCAAAGTGAATTGCATAAGGGCCAAAATCTTTCTCACCCATCACACTGAGAGGCAACACATGCTTCCCATCCTTGCCATCATGAGTCTGAAGGGTTGGACTGGGCAACTGTTTAGACATTGGAGAACACTGATGACATTATTATTTTTATTATTTAGACTTTCTTGAGCCAGAGAAGATACAGAACAATGTTGACAGCAAAACATGACCATTTCAACTTTAAAGTTTTGTTATTGAACTTTTATGAAGCGTCTGAAATGTTACATAATCCTGCTCAGTTTACTCGCTGAAACTGCCAAGTGAGTGAATTTTGTAACATCTTCTATGTGTCATCCAGCTGGGATAAGCCTTCCAAGTCATTAACTTCTTATCCTCGACTATTGCATGTTGGTCTGATGTCACTGGCCATTAGTGCTGCAACAATATATTGATGGGGGAGGGGGGGGGTAAAAGGGCTGCACAACATATACAGATGGGGAGAGGGTGAAAAGGCTGTAGCTCTATACAGATGGGAGGAGGGGGTGACAGGGCTGCAGCACTATACAGATGGTGGGTGGAGACGGTGAAAGGGCTGCACAATATATACAGATGGGGAAAGGGGGTAACGGCTGCAGCCCTACTGTAATATCCGAGGCAGCTGTGGCGAACAGCACCGCTGCCACAGCTGCCTCCATGCGGCCATCCATCCGTTCGGCGTGCAGGACGTAGAGGACGGAACGTTCTCCCATGCAGGGGGCCGCCATAGTGCGCGGGCGCGCGCATAGACGAGAACTTTATGCGGGGAGGAAGCCCGTCAGCTGACCTGCTGGTCGGGCTGACGTCAGAGGAGACCCACGGAGCTCAGGATTGGCTGTTGAGAGGAGGGCGTGCCAGTGAGGTCTCCTCTGCTTCATAAGCAGCCGGGCTGCATTGATACTTTGTCTGTCGTCGTGAATACTTGCGTGTTAGCGTGCAGACCTTAGATAGCTTCCCTGGTGTTGATGCTACGGATTTCACACCAAGTTAGGAATTGCTCTTGTTATTGTATAGACTAGATCCGGGGTGTTGATACTAGTGTTGGGCGAACAGTGTTCGCCACTGTTCGGGTTCTGCAGAATATCACCCTGTTCGGGTGATGTTCGAGTTCGACCGAACACCTGATGGTGTTCGGCCAAACTGTTCTGCCATATGGCCGAACTAAGAGCGCATGGCCGAACGTTCCCCGAACGTTCGGCTAGCGCTGTGATTGGCCGAACGGGTCACGTGGTTCGGACCCGAACGCGCTCTGATTGGCCGAACGGGTCACGTGGTTCGGGTAAATAAATACCCGATCCACGTCATTTCTCCGCCATTTGTCTGTGGGTTTAGCTTTGGGTAGGCAGGCAGGGTAGTTCTCTCTTCAGCCAGGCTAGCCAGGGTCCCCCCAGTCATTGTGTCGCTGCTGGGAACAGTAGTACACCGCTCACCCACACTATATAGCATTGTGTTTACTGCCACTCTGTGTACACCGCTCACCCACCACTGTATAGCATTGTGTTTACTGCCACTCTGTGTCTCTGCTGGGAACAGTAGTACACCGCTCACCCGCCACTGTATAGCATTGTGCTCTGTGTCGCTGCTGGGAACAGTAGTACACCGCTCACCCACCACTGTATAGCATTGTGCTCTGTGTCGCTGCTGGGAATAGTAGTACACCGCTCACCCACCACTGTATAGCATTGTGCTCTGTGTCGCTGCTGGGAACAGTAGTACACCGCTCACCCACCACTGTATAGCATTGTGCTCTGTGTCGCTGCTGGGAATAGTAGTACACCGCTCACCCACCACTGTATAGCATTGTGCTCTGTGTCGCTGCTGGGAATAGTAGTACACCGCTCACCCACCACTATATAGCATTTCTGTACTGCCACTGTACTGCTGCCAGTCAGCGTGTACTTTAAGGATAAGTGAAATGAAGAAGAAATCCTGTGAAAGAGGGAGGGGCAAGGGAAGAGGTGTTTCCCCTGACGGTTCACGTACAGGCCACAGTGGAGCACCGAAGAAAACCCACTCAATACCGCCCATGTTGTCCAGGAAATCAACCCTCACAAATCCAAAAGAACAGGACCAGATAATTAATTGGATGACCTCTCAAGCGTCCAGCAGTGGGTTAAGCAGCACCAGCACATCACGCACGAGGTCCGAGTCCTCAGCCAGTTACAAGGAGCCAGTGGGCACAAAGCTGACACAACCGGCAGCGACACCACGCACACAACTGCCAAATAACCAGTCCGAAGAATTTCCTCAGGACACCATGGGGTATTCGCAGGAGCTATTCCCAGCCCAACAAACTTCCACCTTTCAAAGGTCAATGGAACAGCCAGAAATGTTGTGCCCGGATTCACAACCATTTACTGTGGGAAATGCACCGCGCACTGAAATGCAAGGCGAGTCCGAGGACTTTGAAACCCAAATCCCAGAGCAAGTTGGGCAGGAGGGGTTTCAATTGCAGGAGGTCGGCCGAGAAGATCTGGAAGACGACGTTGGAGTGAGCTGCGCAGAGGTTGTTCTGGGGAGCTCTACTCCACGGCGGCGGCCCACAATCACATATGACGAGTTTGAGGAGATGGAAGAGGAGGGTTTGGACAATGTGGACACAGACCCAGATTTTGTATGTGAAGGAGAACATCGCCGTCGTAGCAGCACAGATGAGTCTGTTGAAGAACCCACTGCTGCACGAGTTCGCCTTGTGCCACAAGGTAGGCGGCGCGAAATTTCAGGCACCACAAGCGTGGAAGTTCATGTGAGACGCAAAAGAGGCGCAAACAGAAATCGCCAGCAAGGCAGGTGCTCCAAAGTCTGGCCTTTCTTTGAAGACTGCAGTGAGGATGGTACCATGGTGATTTGCAAGGTGTGCAAGACCCGCCTGAGCAGGGGGAAAAATATTAACAACCTCTCCACCACCAGCATGACCCGCCACATGGTATCCAAACATCCCACTCTGTGGGCAAACGCGGCAGGACAGGGTACCAGCAACACTGCCTCCCTTGGGGTCACCAGACTCACCACCAGACCCTCCTCAGCAGCAGCAGTAGCCCAGCCATTGCGTGGTTCACAACAACATTCACAAACATCAGACGACGCTGACACTGTCACTTTCCGGAATAGTGCTCTTGAGGTCTCCCAGTCTTCATCAAACACAACAACCAACAGCCCTTCAGTGTGCAGCCCTACGGTTCAGTTGTCTGTCTCGGAGATGTTTCAGCGCAAGAGGAAATTGCCAGCAAATGACCCCCGGGCCGTGGCACTAACAGCCAGCATAGCCAAGCTTCTGGCCTGCGAAATGCTGCCATATCGAGTGGTGGAGACAAACAGCTTCAAGGGCATGATGTCAGTGGCCATCCCACGTTACGTGGTTCCCAGCCGCTACCACTTTGCGCGCTCTGCAGTGCCTGAGTTGCATGAGCACGTGGTCAGCAAAATAACCCGAAGCTTGAAGAATGCCGTTGCCTGCAAGGTTCACCTCACCACTGACACCTGGACGAGTGCGTTCGGCCAGAGTCGATACATCTCCCTTACCGCGCACTGGGTGAACCTTGTGGAGCCTGGCAGCGATTCCTCACCTGCTACGGCGCGGGTGTTGCCCACGCCGCAAACAGCTGCACCGCCGTCCCTCCCACTGGATAACAGCAGCACCTACCTCTCTGACTCCTTCTCCTCCAACGCATCTCAAAGCTGTACCTCATCCGGAAACGCTAACCCAGCAGCAGTAGGATCGTGGAAGCAGTGCAGCACAGCTGTTGGCATGCGTCAGCAAGCGTTGCTGAAGCTGATCTGCCTTGGGGATAAGCAGCACACAGGGGAGGAAATTTGGAGGGGAATAAAGGAACAGACGGATTTGTGGCTGGCACCGCTGGACCTGAAACCGGGCATGGTTGTGTGTGATAATGGGAGTAATCTCATTCGCGCTTTAAGGTTGGCTAAGCTGACACATATCCCTTGCCTGGCGCACGTGATGAACCTAGTAGTTCAGCGGTTCCTGAGGACATACCCAGGCGTGGCCGATCTTCTGTTGAAGGTGCGACGAGTGGCCAAACATTGTAGAAATTCCAGTACTGCTTCGGGGGCACTCGCCAAGATGCAGGAGCGCTTCAATCTCCCCCACCATCGCTTGCTGTGTGATGTCCCTACGCGCTGGAATTCTACGCTGCACATGCTAGCCCGCTTTTGCGAGCAGAAGAGTGCAGTGGTCCAGTACATGACGGCGCAGTACCGAGGCGCATCCGGACAGCTGCCAAGCTTCTGTGGATTCGATTGGGCCAACATGTTGGACCTCTGCCAAGTCCTCCAAAATTTTGAGCAATCCACGTTGCTTGTGAGCAGTGACAACTCTTCAGTCAGCATTACCATACCACTGCTGTGTTTACTGAAGAAGTCAATGTTGAAAATCAAGGAAACAGCTGTCATGATGCAACTGGGGGAATCTGAAGGAGAAAACGATCAGCGTGATGATACCAACATCAGGCCATCTGCCTCAGGAAACGCTGGCCCCAGCAGCTATGACGAAGAAGAGGAGGAGGAACAGCTGGAGTTGGAGCAGGAATTTCATGCCACCACTGATGAGGGCCAGAGCGGTGCACGTTGGACTTCCACAATTCAGCGCGAATGGTCAGCAGAAGCAGACCAGGAAGAAGGTGACGACTATGATGCATCACAACTATCACAACGCTCACAAGAGGATGATGAGGATTCTGGCAGGACTCTGGCACACATGGCTCAATTCATGCTAGACTGCATTGAACGCGACCCACGCATTGTGCGCATTCTGGACAACACCAATTACTGGGTTTATACCCTTCTGGATCCACGGTACAAACACAATGTTTCAAAACTGCTTGAAGAAAGAGTCAGACAGGTCAAAATGGAAGAATACCAGCAGGCCCTTGTGGAGACTTTAGAGAGGAGATTGACATCCTCCCCCTCCTCTAGCCAGTTGTACGCCGACAGACTGACTTCCGCAAACCCAGGACGACCAGGAGGGCAGCAAACAACACAAGTCGCAGCTAGTGCCCAAAAGGGAATGGTATCGGCAGTGTCCTTGGAGTGGGAACATTTTCTGACATCCATGCAGCAGCCCACAGAACAGCAAGCGTGCAGATCCACCTCCAACACCGATCGCCTGGAGAAGATGGTCAAGGACTACATGTCAGATGGCGTAGCTGTGTTGAACAATCCATCTGCACCCTTCAACTATTGGGTATCGAAGCTAGACACCTGGCACGAACTGGCAATGTACGCAATAGAGGTGCTGGCTTGCCCGGCAGCCAGCTTTATGTCGGAACGCTGTTTCAGTGCTGCCGGAGGCATCGTCACAGATCGGCGTATCCGCCTGTCCACAGAAAATGCAGACCGTCTGACTCAAATTAAGATGAATCAATCCTGGATTGGAAACGACTACGCAACACTCCCGGACCCCAACCAAGTAACATGAACAATGAACATCTGTGATGGGTTAGCGTTTCCGGTCCCTGTTTATTGAACCTCTCATCTGTATTACATTTATGACTGCATGGCGACAAAATGCATTGCTATCCGCACGCTTCTTGTCTTCATGCAAGGCCTGGGTTGCGCCTGTAAGCGTGGCCTTCTCCTGCGCCTCCTCCTGTTCCATCACGTGTGCTGCTGCTGGGTTAGCGTTGCCGGTCCCTTTTTACGGAACCTCTTATCTGTATTACATTTATGACTGCATGGCGACAAAATGCATTGCTATCCGCACGCTTCTTGTCCTCATGCAAGGCCTGGGTTGTTGTGTCTCAAAGTGTGGCCTTCTCCTCCTGCGCCGCCCTCCTCCTGTTCCATCACGTGTGCTGCTGCTGGGTTAGCATTACCGGTCCCTTTTCCTGGAACCTCTTATCTGTATTACATTTATGACTGTATGGCGACAAAAAGCATGTTACCTGTGCAAAGAAAAATGACATTTTCCGCATTTAAAAGACATTTTTTCCTTTGAAACTTTACAATCAATTTTCTCAAAAACTATAAGCTCTTTTTCAAATATTTTTTTTCCTCTTGTACCCACTCCCAAGGTGCACATACCCTGCAAATTTGGGGTATGTAGCATGTAAGGAAGCTTTACAAAGCACGAAAGTTCGGGTCCCCATTGACTACCATTATGTTCGGAGTTCGGCGCGAACACCCGAACATCGCGGCCATGTTCGGCGAACGTTCGCGAACCCGAACATCCAGGTGTTCGCCCAACACTAGTTGATACCAAGGACGTCACACCCAGGCTAGGATATTACTATTGTATTGATTTCCTGTATTTTGACTCTGGCTAGCACTCTGACTCTGTACCTGTCTTCTGATCCTGTACTTCTGCCCATCTGTCTATCCGTTGCTGAACCTCTGCCTGATTACTGACTACTCTCTTGTCTCACGATTCTATACCAATACGTACCTTCCTGTTGCTGAACCTCTGCCTGATTACCGATTACTCTCTTGTCTCACGAACTTTGCCTGCCTGACCACTCTACTCACCAGTGGGCCCTCGCCACTTGTGAGGTACTGCTTACACCAGCTCCTCTGGTGAAACAGTTTTTCTAAGCTGTTGTACAGCTTCAACTACCTGCTTTAGTAGGGCATCTGTTATTAAGTTATTGTATCTCCTTGGCTGCTGTTCAGTCTGGGTCACCCGCCCCACAGGTGTCCTCGAGCCTGCAGTGGTGTCTGAATCACCTGCTCCCCGGGAGATTCAGTCTCTTCGTTATTGTACTCTCCAGCCTGCTGGAACTTGTACGCTAGTGCACGGTTAGTGCACTGTTAGTACCTCCCCAGCTCCTCTGGCGAGGTCTGACCAAACTAATAAGTTACAGTTGCACCCAAACACTTACACTGGTTAGGTGTCCAGAGGTTAGTCATACTTGTATTATTGGTGATTCTGCAGATCATTAATAATCAGGTATACGTCTGTATTGTTGGTGATACTGCAGATCACCAATAATCAGACACTCTCTGTGTGCAGACACCCATCTTTACAGAACGACAGACCATAAAGTATTATGGAGGCACTCTGCCAACGGGTCGACGTGTTAACTGTCACCGTTAATGAACTCATTAAAACGGTGGAGGCTCAACAGACGCAGATTAACCAACTATCTGAGTCAGTTAACCGTCTTTTAGATCCTAACACTCGAGTGTCTCCCTGAGACTGTGATCGAGCCGAGGGTACCCCCACCAGAGAAATTCTCGGGGCATCGCTCGGACTTTAGTAATTTCAAGCATAGATGCATGTCCTATTTTGAATTACGACCCGTTTCCTCAGGCACTGAAGCTCAACGGGTCACGTTCCTTAAGACTTTATTATGTGGAGATTCCCAGTCATGGGAATATAGTCTCCCTACAGGGCATGAGGCCTTAGTCTCAGTAGAGGAGATTTTTAAAGCCATGGCTGTAATTTATGACGACCCTGATTTGGCTGTGACATCTGAGAGGAAGTTAAAAACCCTCAGACAGGGCCAGGGTTCTGTCGAGATGTACGCTGCAGTATCAGCCAGGTGGGGGCAGTACGCACTCTTGGACTGTTTCTTGTCCGGATTGTCGGACGCAGTATCTGATTTAATGTTGGGCCATCCTGAACCCAAAACTTTGGATAAGGCCATTTCTTTGGCTGTCAAAATCGATAGACGAGTTCGTTACCAAAAACAAACTCAGTCTAAACCCTCAAGAAAGTTCGCTTCATGTACTTTCTCAACTCCTCCGCCTTCCTCTCTACCTACTGACGAGCCAATGCAAATTGGACAGGCTAAGCTCTCGGAGGTAGAGAAAAATCGAAGGCGAGCCGAGAAGTTATGCCTATACTGTGCCGATAAAGGGCATATGGTTTCGGCTTGTAAAAGGCGGAAAACGCTATCGCCTAGTAGCCGGAGGTACTATCCTAGGCGATATTGCTATACCTCTAAGCAACAAACGTGTATTACTTCCTTGTACAATCTCCTGGGAGGGACAGGTTCACACTACTGAAGCTTTTGTAGTTTCTGGATCAGCAGTTAATGTTATGTCGGCAAGCTTCGCCAATCAGTTTGGTTTTACTTTGCTTCCACTGGGGGAACGAATTAAAATTACGGCGGTGGATGATTCTCCACTGCCTGTCACCATAACTCAGACCCCCAAATTGGTTTGCTAGCTGGGAGCTCTGCATAGAGAGATAATGCAGTTCCTGGTCTTGGAGATGTCCACATCTACGGTCATATTAGGCATGCCTTGGTTAAAGAAGTATTCTCCAGACATTGACTGGCATACCAGACAGCTGATAAGTTGGTCTGCCTTCTGTCAGGACCACTGCTTGAACCAGATTCCCATTGCGGTAAATGAGCTCAGAACTAGTGAACAGGATCCAGAACCCTCTGCGGCGCAGGTTGAATTGGATTGGGCATCAGAGCTGGGTCCTTTTCAACAATAAGTTCCTGAGGGTAAACCAGAGGGGGTTCTTTTTGTTCCTCTCCACTTGAGATTTAAAGTTCTGGAGGAATTTCATGCCCATAAAAATGCGGGTCACCCGGGAGTGGCTCGCACCTTGGAATTATTAAAGGAAAGGTTCAGGGAGGGTGGGTAAAAAAATAAAAATCAATTTCCACTTACCTGGGGCTTCCTCCAGCCCGTGGCAGGCAGGAGGTGCCCTCGCCGCCGCTCCGCAGGCTCCCGGTGGTCTTCGGTGGCCGACCCGACCTGGCCAGGCCGGCTGCCAGGTCGGGCTCTTCTGCGCTCCAAGGCACGGAACTTCTGCGTCCCACGCCGGCGCGCTGACGTCATTGGACGTCCTCCGGGCTCTACTGCGCATGCCTGGTGTCTGGTGGCCCTCCGTCAATACTGATTGTAAGGAGTTTGTGGGAAGTTGTGCTGTTTGTGCCAGGAGCAAAGCGTCCAGGCGAGCACCTGCCGGCACTTTACAGCCTCTTCCCGTGCCAGAAGAACCTTGGACCCATGTGTCCATGGACTTTGTGAACGAACTGCCTCTCTCTGAGGGCAAAACGGTCATTTGGGTGGTAGTCGACCGGTTTAGTAAGATGGCACACTTCCTCCCCTTGAACGGACTCCCCTCTGCCCAGGAACTGGCAGAGCTGTTTATCTTTCAATTCCTCAGACTGCATGGGATTCCGCAGGATGTGGTGTCTGATAGGGGAGTCCAGTTCACTTCGTGTTTCTGGAAGGCATTTTGTCAGCAATTGGGGATGAGGTTGTCCTTTTCCTCCGGCTACCACCCACAGACTAATGGTCAGACCGAGAGGGTAAATCAGGCTCTAGAGCAGTTCCTCAGGTGCTATGTGGCCGATGCCCAGACCGATTGGGTCAGATTTTTACCATATGCTGAATTCGCCCACAATAACTTGAGGTCCGCCTCACCAGGGTTCTCCCCGTTCCAGGTTGTTATGGGGAGATCACCCAAGTTTTCACCCTTGCCAGTGGTGGCTTCACCTTTTCCTGCTCTGGAGAACTCGTCAGAGACTATGAGAAACGTTTGGAATCAGGTGAAGCAAAATTTAAGGAAAGCCTTTTTGACTCAAAAGAGGCAAGCCGACAAGAAACGCTCGGTGGAATGGAAGTTCACACCGGGAGATATGGTGTGGATATCCACACGGCACTTGTCCCTGAGGCAGCACTCTGTAAAATTAGGTCCCAATTTCATAGGGCCCTACCCTATTGCTAAGAAAATAAATAATGTTACCTACAAAGTGTCACTTCCCCGTTTCTTCGGGGTTTTAGGAAATTCCATGTGTCGCTTTTGAAGCCTGCAGTGTATGTGGATGCCACTCCTCCCCCCCCCCCCCCCCCCGTGGTGGTCAATGGAGAACCGGAATACGAAATAGAGAAAATTTCGGATTCCCGGCGAGTACGTAGGTCTTTGCAGTATCTGGTCCACTGGCGAGGTTATGGTCCAGAGGAGCGGTCCTGGGTACCACTCTCTCGCATGCATGCTGAAGAGCTCAGGATGGTGTTTCATAGTAGGCATCCTGATAGGCCAGGTGGTGCGTGTTTGGAGCCCACGCCTAGAAGGGGGGGTACTGTAATATCCGAGGCAGCTGCGTCGAACAGCACCGCCGCCGCAGCTGCCTCCATGCGGCCATCCATCCGTTCGGCGTGCAGGACTCCGAGCACGGAACGTTCTCCCATGCAGGGGGCGCCATAGCGCGCGGGCGCGCGCATAGACGAGAACTTTATGCGGTGAGGAAGCCCGTCAGCTGACCTGCTGGTCAGCTGACATCAGAGGAGACCTACGGCGCCCAGGATTGGCTGTTGAGAGGAGGGCGTGCCAGTGAGGTCTCCTCTGCTTCATAAGCAGACGGGCTGCATTGATACTTTGGCCTGATTCACAAAGGGTTGCTAACAGTTAGCACGCTGGTGAAAAGCCCTTTATCACGCCTAAACTCAGTTTAGGCATGATAAGTTTAGGTGTGATAAGTTTAGGTGTGATAAGTTTAGGTGTGATAAGTTTAGGCATGATAAGTTTAGGCATGATAAGTTAACATAAGATCTTCCACCGGATCCCTCCACTATTCAGCCAGCAAGGAATATTCAAACCAGGATTGGTAACTATGTGACTTCCTGCCATTCTCCATTGCTATGTTGCTGCATGGACTTGTGTTGCTTTGAGCTATATGCACAGCCATCTGTTCATCCTATATGGACTTGCTTTCCATGCATAATCTTTGCCTATATGCTGTGCTTTGCTGCAATCTAACACCATCATCATGTGCTGTCATATTCATTGGTGTTCATTCCCTGCGATTGGGGGACTTCCAGCTTGCTCAACCTAACATCACAGCTTACATCGCTTAACATCCATTCTGGCCACTGTGCCACAACTGGCTGGAGTATACACATATTGCTACAAGAACCACAGGTGCATGATTTGCATTATCTGATTAACTGCACCTTCATCAACCTTGCTGTGGAGGTGAAGGCATGTTGAAAAGCATTTTGTGACATCTGATCAGCCTCACTTACATAGGGATCAACTTCTTTTTTGAATTGCCTTGGAACTGGACATGTTTGGAAGTTTTTTTGGGGGGACTGCAGCCCCTTACTGATCTGGTGGAATCAAAAAGCCCATTTGGGGTAGAATTTCGATTTTAATCTATTGTAGGGGGGTTTTGTGTTTGAGTAGTGTATTTATAGGTTTAATAGGATTAATATGTGCTTGGTATTATAATAAACTTTATATTTTTTCATGCACCCAAGAGCCAATTTTTATTCTTGTTGACACTTTATTATATTTGTTGGCAAGGTGCATGGAATAATAATTTTCATATATATATTTTTTCATCAGTTTTCTGTTTTAATTTATATTGCGATTACTTGCTCATTGGCTTCTCATCTTGAGACATTTATTGATTGCATGATAGGTTTAAGCACCAACTGGGTTAGCACCATAGTGCACAGCTGATCAAATGTTTTGCGCTAGCAAAGTCTGGTGCACTTCGCATAGAGTTCAATGGCGCTGCTTTGCGTGCGGGACTTTGCACGCTATCTACACTTATCTAAACTTAGCATGCCTAAACTTATCACACCTAAACTTATCATGCCTAAACTGGCTTTTCACCAGCGTGGTGCAATGGTTATCACGCCTAAAATCTCTAACTGGGTTAGCACCGCTTTGTGAATCGAGCCCTTTGTCTGTCGTCGTGAATACTTGCGTCTTAGCGCGCAGACCTTAGATAGCTTCCCTGGTGTTGATGCTACGGATTTCACACCAAGTTAGGAATTGCTCTTGTTATTGTATAGACTAGATCCGGGGTGTTGATACCAAGGACGTCACACCCAGGCTAGGATATTACTATTGTATTGATTTCCTGTATTTTGACTCTGGCTAGCACTCTGACTCTGTACCTGTCTTCTGATCCGGTACTTCTGCCCATCTGTCTATCCGTTGCTGAACCTCTGCCTGATTACCGACTACTCTCTTGTCTCACGATTCTATACCAATACGTACCTTCCTGTTGCTGAACCTCTGCCTGATTGCCGATTACTCTCTTGTCTCACGATTTTGTATCTACTTACCTCTCTGTTGCCGAACCTTGCCTGCCTGACCACTCTACTCACCAGTGGGCCCTCGCCACTGGTGAGGTACTGCTTACACCAGCTCCTCTGGTGAAACAGTTTTGCTAAGCTCTTGTACAGCTTCAACTACCTGCTTTAGTAGGGCATCTGTCATAAAGTTATTGTATCTCCTTGGCTGCTGTTCAGTCTGGGTCACCCGCCCCACAGGTGTCCTCGAGCCTGCAGTGGTGTCTGAATCACCCGCTCCCCGGAAGATTCAGTCTCTGGTCTGACCAAACTAATAAGTTACAGTTGCACCCAAACACACTGGTTAGGTGTCCAGAGGTTAGTCATACTTGTATTATTGGTGATTCTGCAGATCATTAATAATCAGGTATACGTCTGTATTGTTGGTGATACTGCAGATCACCAATAATCAGACACTCTCTGTGTGCAGACACCCATCTTTACACCTATACAGATGGGGTGACAAGGCTGCAACACTACACATATGAAGGGAGGGGGTGACAGGGCCGCAGCACTATACAGATGGGGAGGGGGTGACAGGGCAGCAGCACTATACATATGGGGAGAGGGGGCGACAGGGCTGCAGCACTATACATATGAGAGGAGGGGGTGATAGGGCTGCAGCACTATACAGATGGGGAGGAGGCAACAGGGCTGCAGCACTATACAGATGGGGAGGAGGCAACAGGGCTGCAGAACTATACAGATGGGGGAGGAGGCAACAGGGCTGCAGCACTATACAAATGGGCGGAGGGGGCGACAGAGCTGCAGCACTATACAGATGGGGGAGGAGGCGACAGGGCTGCAGCACTATAGAGATAGTGGGAGGATAGGGTGAAAGGGCTGCACAATATATACAGATGGGGGAAGGGGGTAACGGCTGCAGCACTATACAGATGGGAGTGACAGGGCTGCAGCACTATACAGATGAGGGGCGAGCGTGACAGGGCTGCAGCACTATACAGATGAGGGGAGGGGGTGATAGGGCTGCAGCACTATACAGATGAAGGGAGGGGGTGACAGGGCTGCAGCACTATACAGATGGGGGGAGGGGGTGACAGGGCGGCAGCACTATACAGATGGGAGGGGAGGGTAAAAAGGCTGCACTATTTATAGAGAAGGGGAGCAGGGATGCACAGTATATAAAGATGGTGGCTGCAGTCATACCGTGTTTCCCTGAAAACACGGTAGGGGGTTAGCTCCCAAGATTCTCTTAGGAAACCTCTGAGGCCATCACAGACAGCTGTATTTGTACTGACATTATTATACACACAGGTGCACTCTATTTAGTCATTAGCACTCATCAGGCAAGGTCTATGGATAACTGACTGCACTCAGACCAAAGGGGGCTGAATAATTATGCACACCCCACTTTGCAGTTATTGATTTTTGGGATCATGTATGATTTTCGTTCCACTTCTCACGTGTACACCACTTTGTTTTGGTCTTTCACCAGGAATTCCAATAAAATTGATTCATGTTTGTGGCAGTAATGTGACAAAATGTGGAAACCGTCAATGGGGGCTGAATACTTTTGCAACCCACAGTATAGGATTAGGTTAGTGTAATAGGGTTAGGTTAGTGTTAGTTGTAAGTGGGGAGTAGGTTAGTGTTAGATGAAGGTGGGGGGGGGGGCCTTCACAAAGTACTTCCACTAATAAGGTCAGCAATGCAGAATATTGCCCTGTAGCGGTATCTCACCTGCACACCGGAGTCCACCGATGCGTCATCCTCTTGCGGCTCAGTTTTCCCTCTAGCGCCCATAATCTCTTCCTGCATCACGTGATTACACGAGTGCAGGAAGAGATTCCACCACTAGGGTAATAGCTGAGTGGTGACAGGAGGACGTACATCGCAGTACTCAGGCGTGCGGGTGAGATAACAGAGCACGGCTTCCGCTAGCTAAATACACTGCATTGCTCCAGCGGGGGGAGCGCAGGCACAGTGGACACAGGCAGCTGCACAAAACTCTGGCATAAACCCCTGACAATGGTGATCCCAGAGAAGCCCGCCCCTGCCGCTTCCCCCTGGGTACACCACTGAGCATGAAGAAGGTAGTCTCCACACTATGACCCGTAAAATGCAATAATTTATTGATTCAGTTAAAAACCATGACAGCTCTTGCTGACAGGTTTTGGACACACAATGGTACTTAAGTTACCATAGGTTATCAGTGTGAGGTAAGACATAGATATAAGGCAAATGACCACACCCCCACCAACAATGAACTCACAGACACACCTACAAAGAGAGGGCTTCACATAAAAGAAGAAATACCTCATGATCCTACTTGGAAAAAAAAGTAACAACATGATGGAAGGACATTACTGAAGCTCCTGCCACAGGCCTATCAGAAAACACAGAGGAACAGGACATCTTCTAGTCCTTGTGTTGTTGTTCACCCTAGCCTATTCTGCTAATGGCTACCTGTAGAATTGTATCTAGTACACAGTTTATTCTTAAATTCCTGAATAAAATAACCTGGAAACAAGGATAGGGTTACGGCCGATTTCCCACTGAACTGGAAGAAAAACTGATCCTGTTCTGATCTGGTTTCCTTCCACTCCATATTTGCGTCCCAACCCATTCGGTACCTGTCACCATCACATTCCTCCACCACCGTTTGAGTACTCTGCATGCTAGAGATGCCAGTATACCTACCCCAGAGCCCCATCAGAAGCATCAGGCTCCCATTGGTTTGCAAAAGACTAATGAGAATCCTTCTTGAGCACCAGGGAGGATTTTCATGTATCCACTACTCAGTGAACCAATGGGAATCCTCACTGGAGAGGGCCGAATCCCATTGGTCTATGGCAAACCAATGGAAGCCTGATGCTTCTGCTGGAGCTCTGGGATCTGCATACCGGCGGCGTAGGTATTTTGCAAAATGTACGGGGAGAACAACCTACTGAGGAGGGACACTGTCCATTCTCTTAGGCTAGCATTGATTCCATTGACCTCTGTTGCCATACGCTTCATCCGGCAGATACAGAAAAGTCATACGGGGTCCACGCTTGCATTCCACTTGTAATGGAACGGGAATGATGTGAACAGATCCTATTGCTTTACATTGCATAAGCACCCTTTCACATCCATTCTGTTCACATGAAAACGTTCCCTTTATCAGAACTGAAGTGCGAAAGGAACCTAATTGCTCTCTATAAAACACAACTGAAAATATTTACAGCTATAAAAAGGTGTAATAAAAATCATGTGGGACCGGGTCTAATGGTGCCCATACATGGTACAATTTTTTCATCTTTTTCTATTAGATAATTGTGTTTGATTACTTCATTAGATCGAATATAAAGATTTTTCCAACATGTCCAATCTGATTTTTATTGAAAAAAACAGGAAAATCATTCATTTTTCTTGATCGAAAAAGAGAAAAGATTATTTTCAACCTTCATTCGATTCCATCAGTTTGGTCAAATAAACGGGAAATTCGAATGTTTTTATTGCACCGTGTATGGGCAATAATAAGGCAGTAGGAAGGGCTTATTCAGCCCCCACCGAGAGCCCCCACTTCAGAATCAGAATCATTTATTTTGCCAAATACAAACGGGGGATTGTTCCTGAAATTGGTTTTGGCTCCTACAGGTTCTGGAAGGATGGGGGGATAATGTCTGAAAGCCAAGAGCCGAGGCTGCCATACTACAGGTTCAGCAGTGATGTCCCAGTTCTTCTTCATGGCTGCTGATGCTAAGGATCCCGACTGCTGACATCTGGCGGTGCTGGCCAAGGGTTTCCAGTTCAGAAGGTGCAGTAGTGTTCATTTCTGTGGTGGGTCCCGACTCCTGGGCAGCATTCAGCAGGACTGGTCAAGATAATCTGGCTTGCTTGAAGAACAATCATGCTGATCCCCTGAAGAACTATGAATATGCAGGTCATTCCACCCCAACTGCAGGACTAGTGAAAGGGTTGTTGCTGCCACAGAGCCATGCTACCCATGTGGTAACTGTTGGCTGCTGATACCTTGCTTTCTTAGAGGTGTATCAGAAAGCAATTAGGAGTTGGCTGAGCACAGGTGTAGGTGGATAACATTGGCAGAGAGATACACAGTGACAACATTGAATCCCAGTGATTGATGCCAGTGAGTAGGTCTACTGGCACTGTCAATGTAAGGAGCAGAATTGCAGCAGCTAACTCCTGTAGTCTGTAGAAATTGCAGCAATACTGATATTTGTCATCAACTTTGCCAGAAAAATACAAGAAATTACACTCATACCACCCCTCACAAGTACTCCAAACCCACAGCTGAACTCTGGACCCCTACCTTTTGTGTCCCTACCTCTCCCTCTAGATTGTAAGCCTTTGGGCAGGGTCCCCTCCTTTTGTGTCCTACCTGATCATGCACCTCTATTACTGTGCACCCATGCTATGCATCTGGGTGAACCTAACTTGCCTAATCTCCATGCTCCTCTCCAGTGACTGACTAAGCATTACCTTGTACTCATACTGTGCTGTGTGATCTGGTTTTCTTGTAGTCCTGTATTGTCATATTGCTGTTTGTCACCTCTAAATATTGTCTGTAACCTAAATTAATGTCCAGCGCTGCGTAATATGTTGGCGCTTTATAAATACAATAAATAATAATAATTTTCTCAAAGTGTCTCTTTAACATAGTTTAGCTTCAGGCCGGTTTCACACTGCAAACTGGCGGCAGCGATGCGGTAATAGGCTGCACTCTAGAGTTGTAGTTTGAGAGATTTCAACCTGTGGTTTCCTACACTGGACATAAGGAATGGGAAGAGATGTGCGATATCTAGTGATGGGCGATGATGGATGACATGTTTAGCTCAGTGCAGGTTTTACAGAAGGTGCTGCTATAAATCAGGCTGCTATCTCGCTATAATGCTCACCGTTTGGGGGGGGGGAGGCTGAGATGCAGGTGCAGATAAGGGTTAGTAATTGCTCCCCCAGAATGGAATCTGGGAGAGGCAGTGGAGGTAAATGAATGGCCCATCAGGCGGGGTAATTGTGGGATAATCTTCTCCTGGAACACGTGGCAGACAGAGTCACGCTCTCAGAGTCGCAGGAATGCTGAACATCGAACAATTCCCAAGACATGGAGATGGTTTCTCTCTGCTAATGAGGCAACGTGATCAAACAGCGTTTAATGAGATTTCCTAAGTGTTTTGTAATCAGATGCCGATGTCACAGGAGAGTTCAAATTCATTAACAAGCGGCGGCGGCCACGTAACTGCCAGAACTTCACATGCCAGGATGAAAGCAAGCGCAGGAGAGCGCAATACCTGATCAGCCATGGGTTACTCCCTGATGGGAACGGAGGGGGGAGGGGCTATTCATGCAGAACTGCTGATAACATAATAGATCAGCAGTTTCTTTACAATCAGTTCTCCTTAATCGCCCTAAAGACCCCATTACATCTTATTAAAGATTGGGTGAAGGAAGATGAGTGTGTGTACAAAGCATTAGACAGATTGGAGTGGAGGAAGCCCTGTACACACTGCCAGAGACAGGTTGGGATCCAATCTCTTGGGCAACAGGGCGGGGCAAATGCTGTACAGGCTGTTGCTATGGAGGTGTGATGGAGAGGACCATAATGGAGCCCACAGAGTAGGTGGGGTAAGTGGGAGAACAATGCCCTCAGCCAGCGCTTGGACAAGTTGATCTGCCAGGGGATAGATCAGCGGGCCACTGTACACAAACTAGATTCTCAGCAGAGGAGGCTCTTCCCTCATCGGACACACTTTTGCTGGCTTTGGAATGTATAACAGGATTACTTCATGCCACAAAGCAGAACACATCTGGAGTCTGCCATCTGGAGTCGGGAAGGAATTTTTACCTCGTAAGGGTTTTTTCGCCTTCCTCTGGATCAACAGGGATATGTGAGGGAGCAGGCTGGAGTTGTACTTTGTACTGGTTGAACTCGATGGACGTATGTCTTTTTTCAACCAAAGTAACTATGTAACATACAGGAGAAGAGTCCTGCATAATTTATGTGGTGTGTCATGTCAGTTCAGGTCACTAATGATTTATCCTTATCGCTCCCTTTCTGCAGATATGACCCAGGAAGGCTGGATGAGGTGGGCTTGTTGCTCTAAGGGCCTATTTCCACTGCTGCAGAATCTGCAGTGTTTTCCTGCAAGTGTTTTAAGCAAGGAATCGCTGCCTATTCCGCAAATAGCTTTGCCATATGAATTGCATTCCAGCACGATTCAGATGGCATTCTGCATTTTACCCCAGCACAAATCCCTATAGTTGTGCATGGCACAGGTAGAGGGATTCGGATGTATACTTGGATCACTGCAAGTGCCGACATGCATCCAAGGCTGTTGCTATGGAGGGGTGATGGAGTGGCATATGATGGAGCGCACAGAGTTCTAGTGGCCCCCTCCCTCCCTTATACAGTTCTCTGGTGTCTAGTGACCCCCCCTCCCTCCCCTACACAGTTCGCTGGTGTCTAGTGCCCCCCCCCCCTCCCCTATACAGTTCTCTGGTGTCTAGTGCCCCCCCCCCTCCCCTATACAGTTCTCTGGTGTCTAGTGGCCCCCTCCCTCCCCTACACAGTTCTCTGGTGTCTAGTGCCCATCCCCTATACAGTTCTCTGGTGTCTAGTGGCCCCCTCCCTCCCCTATACAGTTCTCTGGTGTCTAGTGACTCCCTCCCTCCCCTATACAGTTCTCTGGTGTCTAGTGGCCCCCTCCCTCCCCTACACAGTTCTCTGGTGTCTAGTGCCCCTCCCCTATACAGTTCTCTGGTGTCTAGTGGCCCCCTCCCTCCCCTATACAGTTCTCTGGTGTCTAGTGACTCCCTCCCTCCCCTATACAGTTCTCTGGTGTCTAGTGACTCCCTCCCTCCCCTATACAGTTCTCTGGTGTCTAGTGGCCCCCTCCCTTCCCTACACACTTCTCTGGTGTCTAGTGGCCACCTCCCTCCCCTATACAGTTTTCTGGTGTCTAGTGACTCCCTCCCTCCCCTATACAGTTCTCTGGTGTCTAGTGGCCCCCTCCCTCCCCTATACAGTTCTCTGGTGTCTAGTGACTCCCTCCCTCCCCTATACACTTCTCTGGTGTCTAGTGGCCCCCTCCCTCCCCTATACAGTTCTCTGGTGTCTAGTGGCCCCCTCCCTCCCCTATACAGTTCTCTGGTGTCTAGTGACTCCCTCCCTCCCTCCCCTATACACTTCTCTGGTGACTAGTGGCCCCCTCCCTCCCCTTTACAGTTCTCTGGTACTAGTGGCCCCCTCCCTTCCCTATACACTTCTCTGGTGTCTAGTGGCCACCTCCCTCCCCTATACAGTTCTCTGGTGTCTAGTGACTCCATCCCTCCCCTATACAGTTCTCTGGTGTCTAGTGGCCCACTCCCTCGCCTATACAGTTCTCTGGTGTCTAGTGACTCCCTCCCTCCCCTATACAGTTCTCTGGTGTCTAGTGACTCCCTCCCTTATACAGTTCTCTGGTGTCTAGTGGCCCCCTCCCTCCCCTATACACTTCTCTGGTGTCTAGTTGCCCCCTCCCTCCCCTATACAGTTCTCTGGTGTCTAGTGACTCCCTTCCTCCCCTATACAGTTCTCTGGTGTCTAGTGACTCCCTCCCCTATACACTTCTCTGGTGTCTAGTGGCCCCCTCGCTCCCCTATACAGTTCTCTGGTGTCTAGTGGCCCCCTCCCTCCCCTATACAGTTCTCTGGTGTCTAGTGGCCCCCTCCCTTCCCTATACACTTCTCTGGTGTCTAGTGGCCACCTCCCTCCCCTATACAGTTCTCTGGTGTCTAGTGACTCCATCCCTCCCCTATACAGTTCTCTGGTGTCTAGTGGCCCACTCCCTCGCCTATACAGTTCTCTGGTGTCTAGTGACTCCCTCCCTCCCCTATACAGTTCTCTGGTGTCTAGTGACTCCCTCCCCTATACAGTTCTCTGGTGTCTAGTGGCCCCCTCCCTCCCCTATACACTTCTCTGGTGTCTAGTTGCCCCTCCCTCCCTTATACAGTTCTCTGGTGTCTAGTGGCCCCCTCCCTTCCCTATACACTTCTCTGGTGTGTAGTGGCCCCTCCCTCCCCTATACAGTTCTCTGGTGTCTAGTGACTACATCCTTCCCCTATACAGTTCTCTGGTGTCTAGTGTCCCCCTCCCTCTACCTATACAGTTCTCTGGTGTCTAGTGGCCCCCTCCCTCTCCTATACAGTTCTCTGGTGTCTAGTGACTCCCTTCCTCCCCTATACAGTTCTCTGGTGTCTAGTGACTCCCTTCCTCCCCTATACAGTTCTCTGGTGTCTATTGGCCCCCTCCCTCCCCTATACAGTTCTCTGGTGTCTAGTGGCCCCCTCCCTCCCCTATACAGTTCTCTGGTGTCTAGTGGCCCCCTCCCTCCCCTATACAGTTCTCTGGTGTCTAGTGCCTCCCTCCCTCCCCTATACAGTTCTCTGGTGTCTAGTGACTCTCTCCCTCCCCTACACAGTTCTCTGGTGTCTAGTGGCCCCCTCCTTCTCCTATACAGTTCTCTGGTGTCTAGTGGCCCCCTCTGTCAGGAACCGGCCCCACGGCACACCTGCGTATACGGTTCCCGACTGCGGGTTTGACCAGATCAAGCGGGGAGCAGCCTTTTTTAAGCTACAACAAGGCTGTGACCCCTCAGAACACTTCTCACTGCCACTACTAGCTGCCGCTAGATACTTCCACTCTGCTGTTGAGTAATCTGCACGCAATCCGCGTTTTTGTATTCGGGTCACCTTTGCGCTTTAGACCGATTACGAGAACGCCACACACACAGTACAATCGTACAGTAGCAAGACACAATCAGGCACTGAACTTTGTAACGCAAGTTACACTGCAGTCTCTTCTAGGCTATGAGCATTAGCTTAGTACAGCAGAAGTCAAACTTATTAAATAACGATTTAATATTCCAGAAAAAAGTGGAACAATGCAGAAAATAATATATACAAAAGATTGCAAAACAAAGTAAAAAGTTACAAAGATAAAAGTTACAACGATACACACAAGGATATTTGCATAAAAATAACACGGGAATCAAAACGTTACCAACTTGAAGGTCTAACGTTGTTTGCGGGAGAACGCAGCTTCTGGTCAGACCAGGATAGCCCTAGTGTTTGCTATCTCCAAAGAGCTACCAGTTGTGACTATCCTAGCTGCTGTTTTATAGCAAAATTGGTGGCCCGAGGCCACCCCAATGTCCAGGAATAATCCCATTTCCTACATAACGCGTGCCCTATCCTTTCTGTGAGATGCAAACTTCAAAGGGTTCCTGTTTAGCTTTTTGCAGATTTCAAACACTCAAACGCCTCCAGACCAATAATCAGACCACAGGTAAAATTGTATCAAAAGGACTTCAAAACATTTCACCCACTTCCAGTAGGCTGTCATATGTAAACTTCAAACAATCCTGTGTTAGCTTCCACTGTCCCCAGACTCTGGTAGTCTTGGTTTGTATATTGGGACAATGGGCTGTCTACATGTACACAGAGTTCAAAGCAAGGCAACAAAAGACAAAAGAGGGGCTCGTTATCTAATTACCACTTTCCTAATTAGAAGCAGACAATGGTAGCTTCTCCTGCTGGCCATTGAATGCAGAGTTAATTTACATTTATATAAGGAACTCCAGGAAGCCAGACTGGCCTACATCTACCTCTGAAAGATACACCACAGATGAAAAAATATGTTCCTGTATTATCCTTAACATCATAACTGGTGTCTAGTAACTCCCTCCCTCCCCTACAGTTCTCTGGTGTCTAGTGGCCCCTTCCCTCCCCTATACACTTCTCTGGTGTCTAGTGGCCCCCTCCCTCCCCTATACAGTTCTCTGGTGTCTAGTAACTCCCTCCCTCCCCTACAGTTCTCTGGTGTCTAGTGGCCCCTTCCCTCCCCTATACACTTCTCTGGTGTCTAGTGGCCCCCTCCCTCCCCTATACAGTTCTCTGGTGTCTAGTGCCCTACCCCTATACAGTTCCCTGTTGTCAAGTGACTTCATCTACCTACCCTATATAGTTCCCTGGTGTCGTGTTCCACCTCTCATATGGCTTCCCTTGTGATCTAGGGCTTAACCTCCAGTATGGCTTCCTTTGTGGATTAGAGTGTGCCAAATATAATGCAAAGAGGGGAAACCACTTGTGGGACACATTTGATGGCTCTGCGGTCCAGTTTTGGCTTGCATGGGCTAGAGGCACTAATCTCATTCCTGCTCTCCATTGTATGTGGTTGAGACTCAAAGATCCCAAAACTATGACTCAGGAAGTGGAAATCCCCCATAATCCAATGAAAGGCACCAAGAACCTCATGCTGGAGGCTCTAATCTCATTCCTGCTCTTCATCATATGTAGATGTCACTAAAAAATCCCTAAACTATGACTCAAGATGCAGAGATCCCTCACTATCCAATGAGAAGTACCAAGAACTGTGGGCTGGAGACATTCATATTTTTCCTGCTCTCCATCATATGTGGATAGGATTTGAAGGTATCTAAACTGTGACTTTAGTGTATCCAAGGTGAACTTTTACAATTTATTGCATAATTGTGTTCCATTCCTATTGTTTATAGGGCATTCCTCAAGCCAAATACTGTTTTGTTTTTGTTTTAATACTCTAATTCCCTATAAACTAAATAAACCACGCCCACAGGTTTCAGAGAGCCTCGGCAGTAGCAAGGGCTCATGGGAGCTCAGTCTGGGTAGGAGGAGGTGTTACTAGCCATTGATTTCAGAGGCAGAGGAGAGGAGGGGGATTAGTTTTTTTTTCACAGTCTTAGTGATCAAGATACAGATAAGCCTGCCTCTGTGTAATGTTTATAAACAACATGGCTGCTGACATTGTATCACAGGAAGAAATAATAATTTTGTATTAAAGCTGTTTTCAGCTAGATTTGCTGTGTAAACTATCTAAACTTTAGATAAGATATATAGACAAGTTACTTGTTATAGTTAGTTTTTCATCTCGGATCCGCTTTAGGAAGCAGATACACAATCTAATGAAAAGCACTTGGAACCATTCATCAGTTTCCTGCTCTCCATCATATGTGGACAAGATTTGAAGGTACCTAAACTGTGACCTAAACTGAGAAGCACCAAGCATCTCAGGCAGGAGGCTTTCATCTCATTTCAGGTACGTCATCATCAGTGGCGATTCGGTCAAGGTCGAGCTGTTGTTCACAGTCAGTGAGAGGCAGAATAACCAATAAGATTATATCCCCTTTATTATGTGGGCTATTTATAGTAAGCTCATTCTCCGGAGACACAGCTACATTTACCGGGCCACGGCATTCACGTCAAATGTGCCATTAATGCTTATTTAATGCATGTTACACTAATGGAAGAAGAAAGTGTCAAAACACTCCAAGTATTTGAGATGAATATCAAGGAAAGAGACAGAGAGATCTATAGGAGAGGCGGCAGCTCCTGGAAATCTCCAAAATAATTATCCTCACCATCCATCATTATCATTACTCTTGTCGGCTAAACCTAAAGAAAAACAAACATTGTATTCATGGACAATCCACAGATTTATGTGAATTTTATCTTAGAAAAGCAAATATTCATAATTTAACTGAAGGGTATAAAGGGCCCATATTTTACTAATATGCACAAGGTCCACCAAGAAAAGATTTGCAAGAGCAAAACTTGGGCTGTGAGGCTACAAAGGGTTTATATCCCAACCCCTCATTCTCTGAGAAGCTGGAAGAACCCTTGCTTCAAAATTCACCATCTGCTCCTCCAAAAAGTCAGGAGATCCCTTGTTTTATAGAGGAGCTCATGTGTCAGCCTCTGGTGCTCTAGAAACCCGTTTCTAAACTCAGTGCTCAAGTACCCCCAACAGTGCATGCTTTGTAGAAATCCACAAACATTCACAGGTGAGGTAATTAGTGTCTCAGCAGAGCGCAACAACTACCTGTGTGGATTTCCAAAAGACATGCACTGTTGGTGGTACTTGAAGACTGAGTTGAGAAACCCTGTTCTAGAAAGTCAAGATATCCCTTGTTTTATACAGCCCCTGGAGCTCCAGAAAGCCAGGATAATCCTTGTTTCATAGTGCAGCTCATGTTTCACCCACTGGTGCCCTAGGAAATTGGCAGAACCCTTGATCTATAGAACTGAAATATTATCCCCTGGAGCTTGAGGAACCTGGAAGACTTGTTGTATAGCGAATCTTACATCCCATCCCCTGGTGCTCTAGCAAGTCAGGAGAAACCCTGCTCCAGAAAGTCAAGATACTCCTTGTTTTATAGAGCAGATCATTCGCCTCCAGTGCTCAAGGAGCTCAGAGGATGAGCTCATAAGTATGCGTCCTTGTACAGGGCAATACGTACTCACTCATGCCCAGTGGGAGGCTCTAGTCCACGGAATTTATTTGGCGGGCACAGATCAAATAAGTTTAAAGGGACCCTGCATGGGATCGGTGGCCTGTAGCATACACCCAGAGGATTCTGACTACCGAGTAAGTGGTTAACTGTGTGTGTACTTTAATGAAATTACAAAAAGTAATAATAAAAAAAAAACAACAACATTTCAGGTGTACTTTATCTTGTCCTGGATTAAAAAAATAATCATACACCTTTTAGCCTCCTTCACTATAATCTGATATGGCCCAGGCTCCCCTGTAGCTTCAGATGCTGCAACTGCAGATATACAGCGATTAATACCAGGGCTGTGGAGTCGGTACAAAAATCTTCCGACTCCTCAATGTATGAAACCACGACTAAAACTTCGACTCCGGGTACCCAAAATGGCTCAGACTCCGACTCCTTAGTCTAATACTTAACAGGGCTATGGATTTTGTACAAAAATCATCCGACTCCTCAGTTTATGAAATCAACGACTCCAACTCCGACTCCGGGTGCCCAAAATTGCCCCGACTCCAACTCCGACTCCACAGCCCTGACTAATACAGCGACACTTCTTTTCGCCCGCCACACACCATCATCTGATATGACCCAGGCTGCCTTCTTGCTACAGATGTTAAAATGGGAATCAGACAACCACTAATTCACACACCTCTCAGCAGCCCTCACTATGATCGAATATGACCCAAAGTAGCTAACTCCTCCTGTTGTTATTATTTCACACAAAGTGCAGACTTATTGAGGGTTTTTTGTAGGAATTTTTGCAGGAAAATAGAAACTATAACAGTTGAGTAAAAGTAGACCCATATCTTCATTTAACCTTACACGAACATGTCCTTTTCACACTTTGCCCAGAGAACCCCTTTAATTGTGTGAAAGCTCTGTGATTTTGTGTTATTGGAGGAGCTCATGCTGTTTTGTTGCAGGAAATCCATTAGGGCTCACTCATTGCTAGGCTGAGGGATGTGGGATATTTAGATGTGGTCGCTGCTCCTTTGTTCAGTGATATCAAACGTCTCTATGTGTTTCATGTTCAAAGCCATTACATGAAGTGTTACATGACAGAGCGTGTAGTCATTGTGAAGTTACCGGAGTGTTATCAACGCATCTATCTTTACCGGCTCCCCCTGAAGGCATCTCAGCTACTTCTCTCTGAGTCATCCAGCAGCCAATGCCCTCCACCTAGTAGCCACTGTGATGTTACAGGAGTGGTACTCTGACGGCTCTTCCTGAAGGCATCTCAGCTGATTTTCTCTGAGTCCTCTTGTAGCCAGTCCTCTCCACCTAGTAGCCATTGTGATGTATGTTACAGGAGAGTTCCTCTGTCGGCATCCCCTGAAGGCATCTCAGCTGCTTCTCTAGGAGTCCTCCAGCAGCCAGTCCCCTCCACCTAGTAGCCAGAGTGATGTTATAGTAGTGGTCCTCTGCCAGCCCCTCCTGAAACCATCTCAGCTACTTCTTTGAGTCCCCCAGCAGCCAATTCCATCCACCTAGTAGCCATTGTGATGTTACAGGAGTATTCCTCTGCTGGCTCCACCTCTGAAGGAATCTCAGCTGCTTCTCTATGAGTCCCTCCAGCAGTCAGTCCCCCCAGCAGCCATTGTGATGTTACAGGAGAGTTCCTCTACCAACTCTCCTCTGAAGGCATCTTGACTATGTATGTAGGCTGCTTAGGCTCAAATGCTGATACACCAGCAGCTCCCCCTGAAGGCATCTCAGCTGCTTCTTTCAGAGTCCTCTGCATACATTCCTCTTCCTCCCAGTGTTAGGATAATGTGAGGGCTGGTTCACACGTGCGTCTGCCCAGCTTTCTGTGGCGTCGCGTTTGGTGGTGTTGCGGCGGCGACGTGTTCGTGCTTTCAGCAGCCTTCACGTAGCTTTCGGATGCGATGGGCATTTTTCTTCCCCTAGGGGAACATTACCTATGGCGGTTAATTGCCCCAGGATGCTATAATAATAATAATAATTCCTTTTTTTGTATAGCGCCTTTCTCCTGTCGGACTCAAAGCGCTTGCGAGGCAGCCAATAGAGCGCACTCAGTAGGCAGTAGCAGTGTTAGGGAGACTTGCCCAATGAACTCCTTACTGAATAGGTGCTGGCTTACTGAGTAGGAAGAGCCAGGATTTGAACCCAGGACTCCTACATCAGAGGCAGAGCCCTTAACCATTACACTATCCAGCCACTAATGTAGCATCCAGGGTCACCTTGAACGCCAGGGAAAGTCGGGACCCGAATGCCGCGTTCGCGTAAACACCGGTAAAAGCCTGGAACAAACGCTTCCATTCACTTGAATGGGAGCGTTTAACGCCAAGTCCCGAACACTGGTGGTAAACGCTCCGCAGACGCCCGTCTGAACCATCCCTAAGGGGGTAGGGTGGTTACATTTAGGTCAGGGAGAAGAAGTTAGTGTTACGATCATGTACTGGGGAGGGTTCTTACATTTAGGCAGGGGTGGAGAACTTAGTGTTAGGCTCATGTCATAAAGAGGGTGGTAGTTATATTTAGGCAGGGTTGGGACTGAAGAGGTTAGTGTTAAGATTATGTGAGCTGAAAAGGGGAAGTGGTTAGATTTAGGCAGGGGTGGGTAGACAGCCTGTTGTTAGGCAGAGAAATGGTAGAAAGGTAAGGGCTATTTTACACCAAATGCATTCAAATCTGATTAGTAGGTCTGACATGATTTACCAAATGCCAAGTAACCCTCAGCAAAATAGGTATCACAGAAACTATATACTGCATTTTTTTCACATTTCAAACTACATTGAATCAGTGTTGGACTGGAAGGTGGAAAAGCTAAGGAAATCCACCTGCTGGCCAAGCTAGACAACCACCATACCTGGGAATTCTGAAACACGGAGATGTTGCCATCAGGGTTGGTTCTAGCTACAATGGAGCCCCTGGGCAAAATTAACCTGGGGGTCCCCCGACCCCCTCTTTCTTAAAGCGGCATTAGGAGCCCCTTTGTTTAAGAGGAGCTGTCAGCCATACTATGCCAGATAAAAAAACAACATATATAAGTAGATAAATACTAGCTCTACTTACATAACATGTGTATTGCACGGTCCAAGTGTTGATTTCAGTGAACTTTATAAAATAAAAAAAAGGTAAATGGAGAGAATTCTGTTCGCTGGCAGGGGCTATCTTTACTCCCTCCAGCTGAAGCCAATGGTAAGGTCATTTCCTCCCTTACTCCTCCCTCCCTCCCCACACCAATAGCGAGCGTTGATTGTAAATGCAGGGAATCCCTAAGGAAATGGTAGCAGGGACGGGGGGTCCCCATGGATGCGATGTGGTGGTGGCAGCCACTGCCCACATGATGAATCAGCGGAGATGTCTGTCGGGCTGGAGTGTGGGGAGGGGGCAGACATGGACAGTCATGGGAGGCAGCCAATGAGAGGAAAACGAGTGAGAGTGACACAGGCTGCAGCCAATCAGGCTAAACTATGTCTGTGCAGAAACTCCCCCCGCCCCAGCCTGCACTGCAACTTCTCTTTTGCGGCTGATTACTGGCTGCGTACTAAGGAGCTGGGGACATGAGGATTAATCTCTGCAAGAAAAAAGCAAGATTGATTTTAAGGTTATGCATTACCTTTGTAGCATTCCTTTTATATGATCAACAGATAGAAATAGAGAATTGATTTTGTTTTTCCTGCCTAACAGTTACTCTTTAATGCTAAATTTCCAACCAGGGCCCCCAAGCCAGCTGTCGAGGCCCCCCCCCCCCACCAACTTAACTGTTTCTCTCTGGGGCCCCTGCAGTGGCTTCAGCAGAGTAGCATCTCACGTGTCCCGGAGAGCACACTCCTCAGTCGGTCTGTGGCTTCCTGCTCCAAGTCTACATCCACCGCTGGCTCCATCTTCTCTGTGATCCGTGGCATTAGGTTATAACTTGCACTGAAAAGATGAAGACAGGAGCTCACAGAGGAGAGCGCCAACTGGGACAGGTGAGTCATTACTCTGCCAAAGACTTTGCAGGAGCCCCGGTGAGCAACAGGTAAGTTGGGAGAACAGCAGCTGACTCAGGGGGCCTGGGGCTATGGCCTATGTTGCCCCTATGGGCCAAGGTCAGAGCTATCATAGGGGCAACCTAGGCCATAGCTTCAGGCCATGAGATAGAAGAACTAGCACATTTCATATATAAAATCCTGAACTATTCATTTTGGGGCACCAGTTAATTTGTCCCTCTTTATACTGTGGTTAGCAGGGTGTTGGTCCGTTATGAGAACACAACATATAAAGCTGGGGCAGTAATCATATGCAGAGTACTGGCTATAGTCAGAGGCGGCAGCCCTAGTCACTGTCGGACTGGGAGCTGGAAATGCTGAGGAAATCCACTTGCTGGCCAAGCAACAGTAATCAGGTGTTGCTGCTCACAGTGAAGACTTGCTGCAGGTTTCTATTGGGACTGATAACACAGGGTTACTGCTGTTTGGCCAGCAGGTGCATTTCCTCAGTTTTTCCACCTCCCAGTCCGACACTGGTCCTGGTCATGAGAACATGGAGGTGGTTATAAACCATGAGGAGGCATTAGGGATGATGGCACTGAGGCTCAGTGCAACAGGCCCTGTCATGTTCAGTGTGTTTTGGCTATGGCTGGGTCAGTGTATGTTGTGTTTTCCTTTGAAGAGCTTGTGTGTTTGTAGTCATCTGGTCCCTCATGAGAAGCCGAGTTGGTGAATAGTTTCAGGCAAGACAACCTGTCATGTGATCTGATGATCTCTCCAGGTAATTTAAGACTGTACAGTAACTTTCCACTCACCCCGCCCTCCTAAGCACATTTATATAACAAGTCATTTATTGTATGTCTGCAGGTAATTGCACACAGCTCTCCAAGAGCTTCATGGATAATTACCAAAAGGGAAAGTAGAGGAAGGTTTCCTGTCTAAGTGGCATTGTGTGACTTTGTCCGGCCATTCATCTTCAAACGTACCGAGAGGCTGACCACGGTACAGGCATGAAAGTCACCCCCACCTGTTTATACAATAATAAATCTTCTCATTCTTCTTCATAATGTAGACCCTCCATCACCATCTCTTTCTGGTTTTCAGAAAACAACACGTACTCAGGTGTAGGAGGTTTAGAAAGAGTGACCAGGTCTTAATAAGGCAAGCCAAAACGAAAATGCCCTTCAACAAAATGCTAAAATGTGTAAATCGTGTGTCAAGATCCACTCGTGTATATTAATGTCCTGCTTCTTCCAGCTTGCATGCCACAGCTTCAAATTTTGAACTCCAACTTGTAATGATCCGCTCAGCTGGCTGCAAAGGCAGACAGCTGTTTGACCATTCCTTATGTCTGAGAGATGCAGGTCTCTGGAAAAGAGACCTGGCTTCATCTTGCAACTTTCAGAGTTGCTTTGCTGAGGGATTTGCATACATGCAAATTGCCCAGCTGTCTCCTTTGAGGGCTGGCAGTATAAAAGCCTTCTGCGCCCAGAAGGCTTTGCTGGTCATAACAGTTTGTTAAATACACTCCTGGAGTGTCAGCCTTCCCTGTTGGATAGTTATAGTTATCTTAGAGTAATTCTAGGGACTGCACTAGGCAGCTCCTCTAGTGCAGTTAGCCTGCTTATCTGTTTTGTCTATGTTGCCTCTCTGCTGTGATTGTCCTGTCGCCAACGTTGGTCGATAGGAAATCGTCCTGTCTGTCTGTGGGTGCTAACCAGTGTAGCGGTTGCTACTGGTAGCCCCTTCTGTTTCATCTGTCTTACTTGGATCGCACCAGCCTCTAGCGGTAGCGGCTGTGGATCCTTCTGATCTGCTTTCTTGGAGTATAGCTGGAGCAGCGGTTGCCACCGGCTATCTCATCTGCCTGTCTTGCTTGGATCGCACTAGCCCCTAGCGGTAGCGGCTGTGGATCCTTCTGATCTGTTATCCTGTCCCTGAACCCGGATCGCACTCGCTCTGGCGGAAAGAGCAGTGGATCTTTCCTATCCTGTCCCTGAACTTGGATCGCACTCGCTCTGGCAGAAAGAGCAGTGGATTCTGCTAAGCTCTGTTGCTTTACTTGGATCGCACTCGCTCTGGTGGAAAGAGCAGTGGATCTTTCCTATCCTGTTTCCCGTCCGTCTGTCTGTCTTGTCTGATACGAACGCTTGCTGTAGGCTCGGTGAGGTAACCGTTAAGCAAGCGCTCGCGTTCTCTGTTTCGTGTTTGGGTGGCGGGGGTTAGTTAGGCGTGCTTGTCTCTGTTGCGCTTAACGTGCGGAGATTGCGCTGTAAACGCGTTCGCTGTTGCGAATGAGTGCGGTGTTCGCGTTTAGTTAGCGTTTGTTATTTTCCTTATCTTCTCATTGTATGATTTGCTGTGCCTTTGCTACTCTCCTGCCCGGTCTTGCTTTGGCCTTGTGTCACCTCTCTCGCGATTGCGTTCCTACTTCGTTTCTGCTGTTGTGTGTGCACCGTCGCGGGTTGGTGACTAGATTGGTGCACACACATACATTCTGTCCCTGTGCTCATTCTCATTCGCTTTTTTTGCGATTGCGTTCTCACTTGGTTTCCTCTGTTGTGTGTCCACCGTCGCAGGTTGGCGACTAGATTGGTGGACATACATACATTCCTCCTCTGTGCTTTTTCGGTCTTGTGTCGCTGTTAGCAATCGCCATCTCTTGCGATTGCCTTCTCACCTGATCTTCATGGTTGTGTGTTTATCGTCGCTGGGTGGCGACTAGATTGGTGGACACACATACACTCTGTCGCTTTACTCTCTCTCTTTAAAGAAAACCTGAATTGAAAATTAAAAGTCAAAATAAGCATACACAAGTCATACTTACCTCTTGTGTAGTCTACTCCTTAATCTCTTTCTCCTCTCCCGCATCCTGTATGTCCACTGTGATCAAGGGAATTCTCCGTCCTCCATTTGGAAAATGGCCATTACCCCCTAACAGCTTTCTGGTCAGCAGACTGTTAAACTGTAACATCGCCCACTTGAGCCATAGGGACACATAGACATTACTTGGCACATCAGTTGTCCTCTCAGCTATAACTGACAGCAACTGATAAATAACTGACAGCAACTGATATATTTCAGTTCTGACAAAATGTTGTCAGAACTGGAAGGGATCATTGTCAGAAGAAAATTATGTGCTTCTGAGAGGAACTGATGGCAAGGTAACTATGTAATGTTCATTTGAAGTTACATCATGTGTTTATTTTAAATAATTGTACTCAGTACAGTTTCCCTTTAAGGGCTATCTTGCCCTGTGTTTCTTCCCTTCGTACAATTCCTGTCTGGCATCTGTGGCAGGGCAAAGGATCTGTTCCTCTGCACTCCACAGCTCCATCTGCCGACAGGAATTTCCCTCTACATATTATACGTTTGTGGAGGATTTCCGCAGTGTCAGCGCGCGACCTGTGCGCTGACCACGGAGGGAATTCCACAATCGTTACACAACTCAACCGAGTACGGCTGAGCCAATCACCAGCTGCAACACTCTGAGCCAACTCAACCGAGTACGGCTGAGCCAATCACCAGCTGCAACACTCTGAGCCAATCACCGGCTATAACACTCTCTGAGCCAATCACCAGCTGCAACACTCTGAGCCAATCACCAGCTATAACACTCTCTGAGCCAATCACCAGCTATAATACTCTCTGAGCCAAATCACCGGCTATAACGCTCTCTGCGCCAATCACAAGCTGTAACTCTCTGTGAGGCAATCTCCAGCTATAACGCTCTCTGAGCTAGTCACAAGCTGTAACACTCTCTGAGCCAATCACAAGCTGTGACACTCTCTGAGCCAATCACAAGCTGTAACACTCTCAGAGCCAATCACAAGCTGTAACATTCTGTGGCACAATAATCTGGAGGGAAGATGATTTAGATAATTCATAGCCAAAATTGCCGACGAGAATCTAGATGTAGGGTCGGTTCACACTTGTTTAAAAAAATGTATCCGTGGCTACGCTTTTTGGCCTGGATCAAAACTGGAGCCACGCATACCAATGTTTAAAACAGCGTCCGTTTTAATACACTTTAAAAAACGGTTTTGAAAAACTAAATGGAGAAGTCCGGATTCACAGGTTTTTCACGGACCCCGGATACACGGAGGGGTAGTGAAAGGCAACACAAAAACGGATCTCCCTCTACACAGAGAACTTTTGCACACAAAACAAGAGGCAAAAATGGATTGCCTACTGCCTGCTCCTCCCCTCAGCGTCATCTCTTATGCAATAGAAACACACATACAGAAAGTACATACATTTAAATGGACTGGAAACGTATGCTACAAAAGGAAAACAATTTGAAAAACTGATCCATTTGAAACGGGATCCATTCTGCAACTGGACAAGTGTGGACCGAGCCTTATTTGGAAATAACCAATGTCAGCACTGTCCTCTAAAATTCTCATGGCAGCCTTTATAGTAAACTTCTAGTAACCTGGCCTATTAGTTTAAATCAGAAGTTTACTATATCAGGATTCGTCACACATATTTACACAGGCACATGGTGGGGACCTGGGGACTGAGTTTACTATAGCCAAACGTTAATATATCGAATTATAACTATAATGAGTTTCTACTGTATTGCAAACTGTAATGGGTTAGGTTTAAACAATTAATTAAGATATGTATATATAAAATGCTTCCAGTGTTGGCCAATAGGTGGTGCTAGAGATGTGGGCTGTTTCATGCTAAGTGCTGTGCCTCCTAGGAGAGATTGGTATGTGCAGGTCAGGCACGTTCTTGTGCTATCATGTGATCACTATATTAATGTATGTCGGAGGCTGTGTAATTTGTGCATTTATCATAGTGAAATCCCCCTGATATGATCATTCATTTACAGAAATGTCATATTCAATAACTCCTTCCCCAAGAAGTGAAAGTAGCTCTGGGCCCTTCTGGAAACCCCCAGTATTCCCAGCCACGTATCTGCCCGTAATATCAGCATCATATGGTGCCTCCCCACATGTAGCAAGATTCCCTTCCTTTGTGTCCTGAAATGGAAAACACCACTTCATCCCCATACAATAATAATGCCCAGCTCTCTCTGCAACACTTTCTACTCTCTCTTCCACTGCAGAACACTGCACTATATCAGAGTGTGCAGTGATTGTCACTGGGGATTCCTCCTCTCAGTCTGTGACATGCTGTGATATAGTGTGCAGCAATTGTCACTGGGGAATCCTCTTCTCAGTCTATGGCATGCTGTGACGTAGTGTGCAGCGATTGTCACTGTGGATTCCTCCTCTCAGTCTGTGACATGCTGTGATATAGTGTGCAGCAATTGTCACTGGGGAATCCTCTTCTCAGTCTATGGCATGCTGTGACGTAGTGTGCAGCGATTGTCACTGTGGATTCCTTCTCTCAGTCTATGGCATGCTGTGACGTAGTGTGCAGTGACTGTCACTGGGGATTCCTCCTCTCAGTCTGTGACATGCTGTGATATAGTGTGCAGCAATTGTCACTGGGGAATCCTCTGCTCAGTCTATGGCATGCTGCGACATAGTGTGCAGCGATTGTCACTGTGGATTCCTCCTCTCAGTCTATGGCATGCTATGACGTAGTGTGCAGTGACTGTCACTGTGGAGTCCTCCTCTCAGTCTATGGCATGCTCTGACGTAGTGTGCAGCAATTGTCACTGTGGATTCCTACTCTCAGTCTATGGCATGCTCTGACGTAGTGTGCAGCAATTGTCACTGTGGATTCCTACTCTCAGTCTATGGCATGCTGTGACGTAGTGTGCAGCAACTGTCACTGTGGATTCCTACTCTCAGTCTATGGCATACTCAGATTGTTAATATTCCTGCCCACTATTTTAATTCCAGCATGTGACTCATTCAAACCAGCTTTCCGCATTACATATTCGGCATATAAGTTTAAAAAATAAGGAGATGATATGCAACCTTGTGCCACTCCTTTCCCAATTCTGTGCAGCAAAGGGATGTCAAACCGGTCCTTCGAGGGCCGAGGTCCTCACACATTTTTGACACAGCTCAAATTAATTGATGGGTCTGAATCAGAAAAGGTGTGGTCCATCAGGTAGGACACATTCCTCTCATTCTTAGTCCATCCTAAACACTGGCATGGATCTGGCCCTCCAGGCCTGGAGGTCAACACCTGTGTAAGCAGGGAAAAAGGGTGCATGCAGCAAGTGGACTAATTTGGTGCCGCCATAGGCGGCAATACAAAATATTGGTCTTTGGGCACCAGAGTGGAAATTTAGGCGTCCGGTAAATGAGCACGCTATATATGGGACACTGCGGGCGCCCAAATCCTGATATTTTGTGGAGCCTGAGATTTTTCATTTTCTGTTTTTTTTTTTGTGTTTTTTTTTAATTGGCTAGTGGGGAGGAAGGGGGGAGGGGGGGGGGGGTTCTGGGTGGAGGTGATTGCGCCGTTTGGTAGGTAGTGTGTGTGTGGGGGGGGGGGGGGGGGAGAGGGGTAGGCATTAGCCAGGTAGTGCCTGCAGGTTGGGGATTAGTTTTAGGCATTAGCTAGGTAGTGTGCGTGGGGGGGGGGGGGTCGGGGGGAGTTAGTTTTAGGCATTAGGCAGGTAGTGTGTGCAGGTGGGAGGGGTTAGTTTTAGGCATTAGCCAGGTAGTGTGTGCAGGTGGGAGGGGTTAGTTTTAGGCATTAGCCAGGTAGTGTGTGCAGGTGGGAGGGGTTAGTTCTAGGCATTAGTCAGGTAGTGTGTGCAGGTGGGAGGGGTTAGTTTTAGGCATTAGCCAGGTAGTGTGTGCAGGTGGGAGGGGTTAGTTTTAGGCATTAGCCAGGTAGTGTGTGCAGGTGGGAGGGGTTAGTTTTAGGCATTAGTCAGGTAGTGTGTGCAGGTGGGGGGGGGAGGTTAGTTTTAGGCATTAGCCAGGTAGTGTGTGCAGGTGGGGGGGGGAGAGGGGTAGGCATTAGCCAGGTAGTGTGTGCCGGTGGGTGGGGTTAGTTTTAGGCATTAGCCAGGTAGTGTGTGCAGGTGGGGGGGGGGGTCATTTTAGGCATTAGCCAGGTAGTGTGTGCAGGTGGGGGGGTAGTTTTAGGCATTAGCCAGGTAGTGTGTGCAGGTGGGTGGGGTTAGTTTTAGGCATTAGCCAGGTAGTGTGTGCAGGTGGGGGGGGGGGGGGTCGTTTTAGGCATTAGCCAGGTAGTGTGTGCAGGTGGGGGGGTAGTTTTAGGCATTAGCCAGGTAGTGTGTGCAGGTGGGGGGGGGGAGAGGGGTAGGCATTAGCCAGGTAGTGTGTGCCGGTGGGTGGGGTTAGTTTTAGGCATTAGGCAGGTAGTGTGTGCAGGTGGGGGGGTAGTTTTAGGCATTAGCCAGGTAGTGTGTGCGCAGGTGGGAGGGGACGTTTTAGGCATTAGGCAGGTAGTGTGTGCAGGTGGGGCTGGGGGTTAGTTTTAGGCATTAGCCAGGTAGTGTGTGCGGGTGGGAGGTTCGTTTTAGGCATTAGGCAGGTAGTGTGTGCAGGTGGGGGGGGGTTAGTTTTAGGCATTAGCCAGGTAGTGTGTGCGGGTGGGAGGTTCGTTTTAGGCATTAGGCAGGTAGTGTGTGCAGGTGGGGGGGGGGGGTTAGTTTTAGGCATTAGCCAGGTAGTGTGTGCGGGTGGGAGGGGTTAGTTTTAGGCATTAGGCAGGTAGTGTGTGCAGGTGGGGGGGGGGGTTAGTTTTAGGCATTAGCCAGGTAGTGTGTGCAGGTGAAGAGTTTAGTTTTAGGCATTAGCCAGGTAGTGTGTGCAGGTGGGGGTGGGGGGGGGTAGTTCTAGGCAATAGCCAGGTAGTGTGTGCAGGTGGGGGGGGGGTAGTTTTAGGCATTAGCCAGGTAGTATGTGCTCTGAAAAGGTTCACCTGACTGTATATTGGCTGCCTAATTGTCTATTGACTAATTAAAATGCCATGGCATTTGCTGAAAGCATCTGCCTGTCAGAATAGCCAGGGTCTAAAACTAATTCACTGCTGTGCCCTGCAGGAGTTGGCCTGAGCAAAATACTTAGTGTCTCAACAGGGGTTCCGCGTGTAGGCCCCCCAGAAATAAAGAGCAGCACTCACAGCATGTGCACAGGAGCGCCGAGCCCACGGGAGGGATTGGGAAGAGAAATGCAGACAGCCCACCCCCAGACTTGGCCAATGCCCAGAGGGACCATCCACACTGCCCCTCACCCCCAAAGGATAGATTGCCCCCAGCTGCATGGGTATACAGGTCCTAGGAGCAACCACACAAGGAAGCCTACACGCCGTGCCCCTGTTGAGATGCAAAGTATTTTGCATGGCCTCATGCAGGATACAGCAGTGAGGTAGATTAGGATCCTGCATATACAGTGATGTGAAAAACTATTTGCCCCCTTCCTGATTTCTTATTCTTTTGCATGTTTGTCACACTTAAATGTTTCTGCTCATCAAAAACCGTTAACTATTAGTCAAAGATAACATAATTGAACAAAAAATGCAGTTTTAAATGATGGTTTTTATTATTTAGTGAGAAAAAAAAACTCAAAGCCTACATGGCCCTGTGTGAAAAAGAAATTTCCCCCTGAACATAATAACTGGTTGGGCCACCCTTAGCAGCAATAACTGCAATGAAGCGTTTGCGATAACTTGCAACAAGTCTTTTACAGCGCTCTGGAGGAATTTTGGCCCACTCATCTTTGCAGAATTGTTTGAATTCAGCTTTATTTGAGGGGTTTCTAGCATGAACCGCCTTTTTAAGGTCATGCCACAACATTTCAATAGGTTTCAGGTCAGGACTTTGACTAGGCCACTCCAAAGTCTTCATTTTGTTTTTCTTCAGCCATTCAGAGGTGGATTTGCTGGTGTGTTTTGGGTCATTGTCCTGCTGCAGCACCCAAGATCGCTTCAGCTTGAGTTGACGAACAGATGGACGGACATTCTCCTTCAGGATTTTTTGGTAGACAGTAGAATTCATGGTTCCATCTATCACAGCAAGCCTTCCAGGTCCTGAAGCAGCAAAACATCCCCAGACCATCACACTACCACCACCATATTTTACTGTTGGTATGATGTTCTTTTGCTGAAATGCTGTTACTTCTACGCCAGATGTAACGGGACACGCACCTTCCAAAAAGTTCAACTTTTGTCTCCTCGGTCCACAAGGTAGTTTCCCAAACGTCTTGGCAATCATTGAGATGTTTTTTAGCAAAATTGAGACGAGCCTTAATGTTCTTTTTGCTTAAAAGTGGTTTGCGCCTTGGATATCTGCCTTTCAGGCCGTTTTTGCCCAGTCTCTTTCTTATGGTGGAGTCGTGAACACTGACCTTAATTGAGGCAAGTGAGGCCTGCAGTTCTTTAGATGTTGTCCTGGGGTCTTTTGTGGCCTCTCGGATGAGTTTTCTCTGCGCTCTTGGGGTAATTTTGGTCGGCCGGCCACTCCTGGGAAGGTTCATCACTGTTCCATGTTTTTGCCATTTGTGGATAATGGCTCGCACTGTGGTTCGCTGGAGTCCCAAAGCTTTAGAATTGGCTTTATAACCTTTATCAGACTGATAGATCTCAATTACTTTTGTTCTCATTTGTTCCTGAATTTCTTTGGATCTTGGCATGATGTCTAGCTTTTGAGGTGCTTTTGGTCTACTTCTCTGTGTCAGATAGCTCCTATTTAAGTGATTTCTTGATTGAAACAGGTGTGGCAGTAATCAGGCCTGGGGGTGACTACAGAAATTGAACTCAGGTGTGATAAACCACAGTTAAGTTATTTTTTAACAAGGGGGGCAATCACTTTTTCCCACAGGGCCATGTAGATTTGGAGGTTTTTTTCTCAGTAAATAATAAAAACCATCATTTAAAACTGCATTTTGTGTTCAATTATGTTATCTTTGACTAATAGTTAACGGTTTTTGATGAGCAGAAACATTTAAGTGTGACAAATATGCAAAAGAATAAGAAATCAGGAAGGGGGCAAATAGTTTTTCACATCACTGTATTCTGGCAACCAAATGCCATTTGCAAATGCTATGCCATTTTAATTAGTCAATAGACATGAGGTAGCCAGTATATAAGTCAGGTAACACCTGGTCTGAGCACACGCCCCTTTCTTCTTTTTTGTTTGCACCATAATTTCTGTGTTGGGCCTGTAGAACCTCAGCTGCTGAAGGAGAGGATTCTGCTGTGTGAACGGTCAGCGGCTCCCAGAGGGGAATTGATGAAACATGATTGGGCGGTGCGCCCACAGCCTCCCAGGATTCCTCCTGGATTCCAGGCGTGGAGGATTCATCCCTCCATCCATTTCTGCTTTTCAGAAGATGAGGGGAGATGACGGGTACACTTCTGTTGATAAATGACTCCGTTTACTTTTCTACAAACGTTTTCCAGAGATCTGGCCGAGCTGCTGTGTCTCCTGATAACGTTATCACACAAATGTCCAGATCCCAACCTGAGATTGGGGAGCCATTTGTGCAACCAGCGGCCTGTTTCTCCTCCGGGACGCTAATGGTTTGCTGGCTCTAATAAATGTTTGTGTTTTATATCGTGGAAACGGGATATTAATATCATGAATATTCATGTAATCGCTCAGCTGTCTCAGCGTTGATAATATGCTTCATTAGAGCGGCTGAAACGGGACTTTCACAACTTCTATTAAGTTTATAAAAATTCTTCTGGGAGATACAATGCTGCCAAAAACTAATCCCTTCCGCTTGTGGTTATTATAACATGTCAGAGCACTTCTGAGGAGAGACTTGTAGAAATCTTCCTAAATGGAAAAAGAATGATGGTCAAACGCTGAGCTCTGAGCCTATCCCAGATTGTTACTTTTCCTGGGAGTGTATGGAGAGGTTCTCCCCACCTAATCTGCTGGTCCTGTTTCCGCCAGGGCCGGAATTACCATAAGGCACTGCAGGCACGTGACTACAGGCACCTGATGATGGAAAAGCGGCTTACTCCCCTCTCCTAGCGCCTCCCTCCCTCCCCATGCAGAATCCTGATGAGAGTGTAAATGAGAGGTTACTCTCCTGGCTCTCGGCATTCCTCTGACGAGATCTCCCTTCAGTCAGGGACACCACTAGCCACTTAATACTGAGGGTACCTCTGGCTACCTATGACAGGCAAGGGAGAGGTGACAGCTGGGACAGGCAGCACACTTGCAGGGCATGTCGGCTGGAGTTTGTAGGTTCATGAAGGGAAAGTCTATGGTGCCTGGAGACTTGTGCCTATAGGCTCCTGTGATGTAAATCCGGGCCTGGTTTCCGCCCACAATGGATGAATTTGGCCACTTGTATGGAGAGGTTCTCAGAATGACCGTGCAGCACTACAGACCTCTTCACCTAACCTGCTGTCACGGTTTACGCCCACAGTGGATGGATCCACCCACTTGTATGGAGAGGCTCTCAGGATGATAGCGCAGCATTAGAGAGACCACTAAACCTAATCTGCTGGCCCTGTTCCCTCCCACAGTGAATGAACCCACCCAATTGTATGAAGAGGTTCTCGGGGTGACAGTGCAGCACTAGAGAGATCTCTCCTCCTAACCTGCTGGCCCAGATTCTGCACACTTGTGGCATTTCTTCCACATAGGAAATTATAATTTCCTACTCTGTTGTGGTTGTGCCCTGTTCTGCTATTGATGTGGGTCTGGAGAACCTATTATTTTTCCAGGGGGAGTTAAAAAACAAACAGAAGAGAACCTGGAGTCGCTTATGGTTTAGTATGCAAAGTAATGCAGAAAGGAAATAAATACTCACAAAACCGGTTGCAGAATGGCAACCACAGATTTTCGCTTGAAGGCAGTGGTACCAGCCACCAAGAGAGGGTTGACTTGCTTTGATTTAGAAAGGTGCTGCAAGCCAATTCACTCTTACCTTGAAACACTGTTTTATTGACCTGAAGAAGAGGCTGGATGCCCACGAAATGCATTGTCCAGCGTTTTTGAACACATTTTTGTATCTTATATCAGTCCTCATCTTGGAGAAGGTTTTTCTTGCATTCTTAAACTGTTTTAATCATTATTCATCCATTGTGGCCAGGCCCGGATTTACATCACAGGAGCCTATAGGCACAGATGTCCTGTCACCCTAGACTTCACCCTCCACGAACCTACAAACCCCTACCAAACTGCACTGCAAATGTGCTGGCTGGCTCAGCTGTCCCTTCTCCCTTTCATCCCTTGCCCATCATAAATAATTACAGAGGTCACTAAGTATTAGGTAGCCAGAAGTACCTTAAATATTAAGTAGCTAGGGGTGCCTCTAAGTATCAGGTAGCTAGAGGAACCTTAGTATTAAGTAGCTAGAGGTACCCCTGACTGAAGGTAGATCTCGTCAGTGGAATGCAGAGAGCAGAGTGTGTAACCTTTCATATACACTCTTATCAGGACTCTGCATAGTGAAGGAAGGAGGGAGGCACTCAGGGAGGAGAGTGAGCTGCCTTTCCAGCATCAGGGCGTCTGTAGGCACGTGCCTACAGTGCCTTATGGTAAATCCAGCCCTGATTGTGGCGGCTCCCTCCCTGTATCCCTACTCTGCCATGGTTGTGCTCTGTACTGCTATGGTTGTCCCTGGTCTGCAGTAGTTATTCCCTATTTAATCTGCAGCAACCTTTGACCTTTCTATGCATCCCAGGCCATATAAATCAAGTGATTGCTGGTGCTCAGGTAAGGGAGCACTGGATGCATGCGGTGGGGATTGAGGAAAGCATAGGTGGCTACTCACATACTGTAGGTGTAACCATACATCTCTGTGGCCATACAGTGCATGCACCACACTGTATATGTGACTGTTCAGTGTATATTTATTTATTTTATTTATAAAGCGCCAACATATTACGCAGTGCTGATGGGGAGGGGAGATGGGGGCTGTCATGTGGGCCTAGGTTTGGGGACCGCATCGAATGTTTGCTGTTGGATATCTGCAGTGCAATCTT